>NC_084619.1:74771082-74931082 GCF_033978795.1 Nerophis ophidion
TACCCACCTGCTCCCAGTGTCACCCACACTGGTTTAAATGTAACTTAGATATTGGGTTTCACTATGTAAAGCGCTTTGAGTCACTAGAGAAAAGCGCTATATAAATGTAATTCACTTCACTTCACTACTAAATAAATAAATAAAATTAAATAAAATAAAAAAGTATATATATATATATATATATTATGCTCCACCAATGACTGAATAAAAACAATAAATAAATAAATATAAAACCAATAAAAACAATATAAAAACAAATATGATTAAAAACAAAAAGCGCTATACAAGTACAGCCCATGTATTTATTTATTTATTTTGTTCCCTGCTTCCGTTTTGTTTTCATTCTACAAGTTCTGACTTTTGTTTTCCTGCCTGTTACCTGCTAGCTTCCATGCTAAGCTCCTTTTGTTTTCTAGCTCCCATGCTAGCTCTCTTAGTTTGTTATCCGCCCATGTGCGCCGTTTTTTTGTTTTACCTCTTTGGTTTGTTCTTGTAGTATTTTTATTAAATCATTTTTTTCTCACTCTATGCCTGCCTCCTTCTCTGCATCTTGTCAACAACTAACTCTGCCAAATACAATTTATTTAAGTGTGTATCAAACTGGTAGCTCTTCGCATTAATCAGTACCCAAGAATAGCTCTTGCTTTCAAAAGGGTTGGTGACTCCTGATTTAGAGTGTGTGTGACAATCATTGCTACTTTTAACTTTAACTGTTCAGCACATCCCGAGAACCAGCGTCCTCTGCAGTGGACGTTTGACGGTAAAAGGAATGGTATGCAAAACAGGTACGTCCACCGCAGAGCACCCCGGTTCTCAGGAGGTTACGAAGGTGCAGGAGAGGTAACAGCTAATCATCACATCTCATCCATTGTTCCTCCCGAGAAGGTGTTGACAGTTGGAGGTGAAGCACTTCCAAGATGGAGGCCCGTGAGAAGGAAACAATGCTCTCCCTCCAGACAGCGACGCCACTCCCTCGGCTGCGGCGGGTTTCATCTCCCTCTCCCCTGCGATGATGTATGTGTGACAGGGCGAGCTCCAGTAAAAGGCTGCATATATGCCAAAATACATTTTACAAGCACTGCTCTAATCAGCCTGCAGCCAGAGGCTCATAAATTGCTTCAGTGTGTCTGGAGCTGGTGAACAAATGCAGCTTATGGTCCCCGCCGAGGCTTTGGATATACAGCAGGCCGCGCTCCACCTCCGAGCGCCGCTCCCGGTCGTCTTTGCGAGCGCCGGGGGGGGCGGGGGGGGTTTGTGAACAATGCGGTGCCTTTATATAAAAAAAAAGGTGACAAGGACGGTAATTTATGCGCCTGTTTAATCAGCTTGAGTGCATGTAGGCGAATGTTTGCACACCGCCCCGCGTGTCGCCGCCGCCTGTAATAGCGCCGCTCTCACGTGGAAAAGCTGTCGTTACATCCACATTTTCGCTATCGCTGCAGGATTCATCAAAAAAGGGGGGGTTCTCATCCTCGCCCCTCATTATAAATTATCCCCATGATTCGCGGCACTTCCAGCAGGTAAGAAAGAGTCTCCCAGCCAGCCTGAGTGCTTGTTTTGCACTTTTGCATTCCGAGCCGTAACCTTCAGCGTCCTCCGCTGACAGGAAGCGCCGTTTGTCAAAGGGAAGCGGCGGCTTTGGGTTTGACGACGGGCGGTGCACTGTATTGCCAAAAGTATTTGGCCACCTGCAGAGGTGGGTAGTAACGCGCTACATTTACTCCGTTACATCTACTTGAGTAACTTTTGGGATAAATTGTACTTCTACGAGTAGTTTTTATGCAACATACTTTTACTTGAGTATATCTATAGAGAAGAAACGCTACTTTTACTCCGTTCCATTTATCTACATTCAGCTCGCTACTCGCTACTTTTTTTAATCGATCTATTAATGTTTGTTTTGGTTAACAACAGCTTCAAAGTAGAATCTACACATGCCTGCGTTTCACCAATCACATGCAGTCACTGGTGACGTTTCACCAATTAAACAGAGCCAGGCGGTCACATGACCCGACTTAAGTTGAAAAACGTATTGGGGTGTTACCATTTAGTGGTCAATTGTACAGAATATGTACTGTACTGTGCAATCTACTAATAAAAGTTTCAATCAATCAATCAAAAGTGTAAAGGAAAAAAGACACTTTTTATTTCAACCGTACTTCCCGTCAAAAGCCTAAAGACTGATCGCACAGTTCCTGTCTTCACAATAAAAGCGCTGCTCCATCGCGCCTGCGCTAACAAAATAAGAGTCTCCGAAAGCCAGCGCTAACAAGCTAGCAAGCTACGGAGTTTGCCGCCAATGTATTTCTTGTAAAGTGTATAAAAACCAATATGGAAGCTGGACAAATAAGATGCCAAAAACCAACCACTTTCATGTGGTATTAGACAGAAAAGAGGAACTTTTTTTCTCCTCCATTTGAAAACGTGGACATTATCAGCACTATACTGTCTGATTCCAATCAATGCAAGTCATCAGAATCAGGTAATACACCAACTTATATTCTTGTCTTCATGAAAGATAGGAATCTATATGTTAAACATGCATGTATATTCATTAAAACACCTTCAACATGTCAACAAAAACGGCAAAATAATATAAATTATATACTGTATATATACATTTATGTATGTATGTATATATATATATATATATATACATATATATATATATATATATGTGTGTATGTATGTATGTATGTATGTATGTATGTATATATATATGATATGTGTGTATGTATATATGAGGTAGATCACCTCGACTTGGTCATTTATTAAGTAATTGATAAACGTTGAAAAACTTATTGGGGTGTTACCATTTAGTGGTCAATTGTACAGAATATGTACTGTACTGTGCAATCTAATAATAAAAGTTTCAATCAATCAATCAAAAGTGTAAAGGAATAAAGACACTTTTTATTTCAACCGTACTTCCCGTCAAAAGCCTAAAGACTGATCGCACAGTTCCTGTCTTCACAATAAAAGCGCCGCTCCATCGCGCCTGCGCTAACAAAATAAGAGTCTCCGAAAGCCAGCGCAAACAAGCTAGCAAGCTACGGAGTTTGCCGCCAATGTATTTCTTGTAAAGTGTCTAAAAAGGAATATGGAAGCTGGACAAATAAGATGCCAAAAACCAACGACTTTCATGTGGTATTAGACAGAAAAGAGGAACTTTTTTTCTCCTCCATTTGAAAACGTGGACGTTATCAGCACTATACTGTCTGATTCCAATCAATGCAAGTCATCAGAATCAGGTAATACACCAACTTATATTCTTGTCTTCATGAAAGATAGGAATCTATGTGTTAGACATGCATGTATATTCATTAAAACACCTTTAACATGTCAACAAAAACGGCAAAATAATATAAATTATATACTGTATATATACATTTATGTATGTATGTATATATATATACATATATATCTATATGTGTGTATGTATGTATGTATATATATATATGTGTGTATGTATATATGAGGTAGATCACCTCGACTTGGTCATTTATTAAGTAATTGATAAACGTTGAAAAACTTATTGGGGTGTTACCATTTAGTGGTCAACTGTACAGAATATGTACTGTACTGTGCAATCTACTAATAAAAGTATCAATCAATCAATCAATAAATGCCTACTGAGCCTATGGTGCTGTTAAGTTATTGTGGCTCAATGTGCCTTCATTTTTATTTTATTTTAATGTAGTATTATTTAATATATAATATTGTTTTAATTGCTTAAGAGATATTCCTGGCTCTGAATTTGCTCATTGCTATTTTTATGTTTTTGTGCATTACTTGTTGCCGTCATCATTAAACAAACAGGTTACTCATCAGTTACTCAGTACTTGAGTAGTTTTTTCACAACATACTTTTACTCAAGTAAATATTTGGGTGACTACTCCTTACTTTTACTTGAGTAATACATCGCTAAAGTAACAGTACTCCTACTTGAGTACAATTTCTGGCTACTCTACCCACCTGCCTTGACTCACATATGAACCCATTCCTAACCCATAGGGTTCAACATAGTCCACCTTTTGTAACTACTACAAAAAAGAAAAAAACGTGACTGTAATATCCTCTCTCCCCTCCTGCTCCCGCCGCTTACTCTTAAAGACAACAGATGATTAGATCAATACGCACCACCTGTGAAATCTAATCACCTGCCAGCTGTGTCTCGCCGTCAGCACCGCCTGCCACGCCCCCGTCTGACGAATAAATGCATTATTCATAAATAGACAGACAACACATATACTCCGCTGCTTCACAGGTTGCTGGATGTAGACGGCAAAGTATTCCCATGCTAGCTAGCCGCTCTAGCAAGCACGCCTCATTCTGTCCAAAACGGCCCGATCTATCCACATCCAGAATTGTCTGGCGGTCGTAAGTGATCCCGGAGTGACCACGCTGTAAGCCAGCCAGGACATTTGCAGAATTCCATCCATCCATTTTCTACCGCTTGTTCCCTTTCGGGGTCGCCTATCTCAGCTACAATCAGGCAGAAGGCAGGGTACACACTGGACAAGTCGCCACCTCATCACAGGGCCAACACAGATAGACAGACAACATTCACACACTAGGGACCATTTAGTGTTGCCAATCAACCTATCCCCAGGTGCATGTCTTTGGAGGTGGGAGGGGCCTATCCCCAGGTGCATGTCTTTGGAGGTGGGAGGGGCCTATCCCCAGGTGCATGTCTTTGGAGGTGGGAGGGGCCTATCCCCAGGTGCATGTCTTTGGAGGTGGGAGGGGCCTATCCCCAGGTGCATGTCTTTGGAGGTGGGAGGGGCCTATCCCCAGGTGCATGTCTTTGGAGGTGGGAGGGGCCTATCCCCAGGTGCATGTCTTTGGAAGTGGGAGGAAGCCGGAGTACCCGGAGGGAACCCACGCATTCACGGGGAGAACATGCAAACTCCACACAGAAAGATCCCGAGCCTGGATTTGAACCCAGGACTGCAGGACCTTCGTATTGTGAGGCAGACGCACTAACCCCTCTGCCACCGTGAAGCCCATTTGCAGAATTGTCCGGTATTTTTGCCAAATGTTCCATCTTTACCGAGAGCCCCTCCACGCCGAAGTACATCCGGGAGATGCCATCTTGTTAAGAAAAGGCGTTAACAAAATAAAAGCATGTAAACAACATACGCAAATGTGCGATAAAATAATTGTCGGCGTTGATTGATGAGTTAACGCGTAATTAACGCATTAATTTGCCCACCCCTAATATATATATATATATAAATGATAAATGGGTTGTACTTGTATAGCGCTTTTCTACCTTCAAGGTACTCAAAGCGCTTTGACACTACTTCCACATTTACCCATTCACACACTAATGGTGCTCGGTCCTCAGCACCATGGACAGAGGCGGTGACCTTTGCTCCTGCAGGCAACATCTCCCTCCACAGTATGATTAAACCATATTAAAATCGTATCTACTGTCCGCAAAATATGTGAAAATAACGTGTAAACCAGGAGTGTCCAACATTTTTGATTTAGGGACTGGAGGCATGTTGTGTAAATTGTAAATAAAAACAGAATATTTGCAAATCCTTTTCAACCTATATTCAATTGAATGGAATGCAAAGATAACATGCTTAATGTTCGAACTGGAAAATGTTGTTTTTTTTGGCAATTATTAGCTCATTTGGAATTAAATGCCTGCGACATGTTTCAAAAAAGCTTGCACAAGTGGCAAAAAAGAATGATGAAGTTGAGGAATGCTCATCAAACACTTATTGGGAACATCCCACAGGTGAACAGGCTATTTGGGAACAGGTGGGTGCCATGATTGGCTATAAAAACAGCTTCCCAAAAAATGCTCAGTCATTCACAAATAAGGACGGGGCGAGGTACACCCCTTTGTGAACAAACGTGAGCAAATAGTCCAACAGTTTAAGAACAACCTTTCTCAATGAGCTATTACAAGCAATTTAGGGATTTCAACATCTATGCTCTGTAATATCATCAAAAGGGGGGGGTGTCCTTTTTTTTTCTTTTTCTTTTTTTTTTTTCTTTGTCATGAAAATGGGAGTTTTTTTGTGGTTGGTGCACTATTTGTAAGTGTATATTGTGTTTTTTATGTTGATTTAATTAAAAAAATAAAATATATATATATATATTTTTTTTTTTTAATAAGTGAAGTGAAGTGAATTATATTTATATAGCGCTTTTTCTCTAATGACTCAAAGCGCTTTACATAGTGAAACCCAATATCTAACTTTTTACATTTAAACCAGTGTGGGTGGCACTGGGAGCAGGTGGGTAAAGTGTCTTGCCCAAGGACACAACGGTAGTGACTCGGATGGCGAAAGCGGGGATCGAACCTGCAACAATCGGGCCACGGCCCGGTGGTTGGGGACCACTGATGTAAACGACTTGAAGTGTACATCAAGCAAGAATGGGAAAGAATTCCACCTGAAGAGCTACAAAAATGTGTCTCTTCAGTTCCCAAACGCTTACTGAGTGTTATTAAAAGGAAAGGCCATGTAACACAGTGGTAAAAATGCCCCTGCGACAAATTTTGCAATGTGTTGCCGCCATTGAATTCTATTTAAATAAGTATTTGCACACAAAAAAAGGATATTTCTCAGTTCAAACATTAAATATCTTCTCTTTGCAGTCTATTTAATTGAATTTAAGTTGAAAAGGATTATCGGATCTTTGTATTCTGTTTTTATTTCCCATTTACACAACGTGCCACCTCCTCTGGTTTGGGGTTTTGGAATAAAAAAACACACCTTCTATAGCAGGGGTATTGAACCTATGGCTCGCGAGCCAGATGTGGCTCTTTTGATGACTCTCAGGTAAATCTGAGCTGACATTGCTTAACACGATAAGTCATGAATAATTCCACTTGTAATCACAGTGTTAAAAATAATGTTGAAAATATAAAACATTCTCATGTATTTTTCAATCCATCCATCCGTTTTTCTACCGCACCTGTTTAAGAAGTTGTGTTAATGATAAGAAGTTATTTATTTATTATTGGTTAGTGTGGGGGCTTGCTCTCCCGGGGGTTCTTCAGACCACCAAGCCCTGACATGAGAGCCTGTTTCAGGGTTACAATATTGTTTTATTTTTCAATAGTTTCCAGCAGTTGTCTTTTTCTCTTTCGTTCTCACTCGCGCTCTGGCTCCAGCTCCAACCCTGTCTCTCCTCCTGGCTGCTGCGTATAACAGAGCGACAGGTGATTAGATAAAAAGGCCCAGGTGGGCCTTCTACGCACCTGTCACTGATTTCGACGCCGGTCCTGGCACACCCCGCTTTGCTGCAGGCCCGCAGGCCACGCCCCCTCCACAGTTAGCTTCAGAATACCAACGTTATTACAAAGAATGTTGGTCTTACTTAAAGATGCACGCGTTTAGTTGTGTTCAGTGTTGAAAAAAACATTATATGGCTCTTTCGGAAATACATTTTAAAATATTTGGATTCTTGGCTCTCTCAGCCAAAAAGGTTCCTGACCCCGGTTTTATAGGGTGCAGAACACCAGTCTTTACATTAAAATGCATTGCTTGCAGCTTCAACATTCCCTGGTTTTTTATCCGCCGCCACATAAAACGGCTGCACAGGAAAGCTCATAACGACTCACTGTAGAGCCCACGTCTATGAAATCCAAGATTTGTTGCCTTTATTCAAAAATGTTAGATAAGGTTGGCTTTACGCACACACACACACACACACGCACACACACACACAAACACACACAGGAATCTGCTTGGTCGGACAATAAGTGGAGCGCGGCTTTGGCAGCGCTCTATCTTATTTACAGGACGTTTGTCGCACTTGACATTTATGGTGGCTGCAGGGCCGTGAGCTTCATGCAAACGCCACCGAAGCATTCAACGCCAAGGGCCCCGGCCGGCCTCCCCCGTCCCGGCGTCATCACAAGTCCTTTTCACGCTAAGATAAATCACTTCTACTGGACCCCGAGCACAGTCGGAGGGGAGAGAGGAGTGGGGGGCGGGGGATGAGAGGACGAGAGTTCAACGAGGGAAGACGGTAGAAGGGCGGCCATAGAAAGGGGGCCGGGAGGGGAACAGAGACGCAATACCCGGAGGTTAAAGCCAGTCCCGTTTCTCCCTCATTAATCGCTGGATGTACTTGTGCAAATATCACTAGCCATGAAAAGGCAGCAGCATATGGTTTGGGTAAATGCTCTTTAGATCTCAGTCGGACGGAGACGCTCATCACGTGACCTTCTTCTTCATAAGTAGAGTTTGTATATGCCAGACCTTGCAGCTATTTTGGCTCGCCCATGACCACAGAACAGAACTTTCCTCTGGAAGGTCTTATCTTTTTCTATGCGTACTCAAATGAAACAAAAATTGAGCTGTTTGGCAAGAAAACCCAGTATTTTAATCACAGGAACACCAAGCCTACCGTCAAGCATGGTGGTGGTAGTATTATACACTGGGCCTGTTTTGCTGCCAGTGGTACTGGTGTTTTACAGAGAATAAACGGGACAATGAAAAAGGAGGATTACCCCCAAATTCTTCAGGATAACCTAAAATCATCAGCTCCGAGGTTGGGTCTTGGGCGCAGTTGGGTGTTCCAACAGGACAATGACCCCCAAACACACTTAAAAATTGGTAAAGGAATGGCTAAATCAGGCTAGAATTAAGGTTTTAGAATGGCCTTACCAAAGTCCTGACTTAAACATGTGGACAATGCTGAAGAAACAAGTACATGTCCGAAAACCTACAAATTAACCCACAAATTCTGCTGAACTGCACCAATTGTGTTATTAAACATATGAGTATTACTATGGTGTGTGTATAAGGACTGCAAAATGACACCTAATAGCAGACATATTATCTGGTGTTTTGTTTCGCAAAATTATGCAAAACCAACTTTTCTTACCTTCTGGTATCTACAGATTTTTTTTTTTTGCGCTCTACCACGGTATCGAGCACTATTCTCTGGATAATCCAATAAAGACATACATACATATATATATATATATATATATATATATATATATATACTGTATATATATACTTACATATATATATAGATACATATATATACACATATACATACATATACACGTACATGTATACATATATACATATGCATATATATATATACATATACATACACATATACATATATACACATATATACCTATATATATATATATATATATATATATATACATATACACATATATACACACATATACATATATATATACATATACACACACATTATATATATATATATATTATATTATATATATATATATATATATACACACATATACTTATATACACACACACATGTACATATATATACACACACACACACACACACACACACACACACATACATACATACATACATACATACATACATACATACATACGGCATAGCTCGGTTGGTAGAGCAGCCGTGCCAGCAACTTGAGGGTTACAGGTTCGATTCCCGCTTCCGCCATCCTAGTCACTGCCGTTGTGTCCTTGGGCAAGACACTTTACCCACCTGCTCCCAGTGCCACCCACACTGGTTTAATTGTAACTTAGAAATTGGGTTTCACTATGTAAAGCGCTTTGAGTCACTAGAGAAAAGCGCTATATAAATATGATTCACTATAATAATTCACAATACATACATACATACATATATATATATATATATATATATATACACATTTTTATACACACATATACACACATATATATATATATATATATATCTCCATCCATCCATACATCCGTTTTCTACCGCTTATTCTCCTTGGGATCGCGGAGGGCGCTGGTGCTTATCTCAGCTACAATCGGGCGGAAGGCGGCGTACACCCTGGACAAGTCACCACCTCTCTTTTAGGGCCATATATATATACCTATAAATGTACTAACGTATATATGTATACATATATCTAATTGATCTGTATATTTATAAATATATATATATATATATATATATATATATATATATATATATATATATATATATATATATATATATATATATATATATATATATATATATATATATATATATGTATATAACTTATAATGGTTACCATTATGTTTGGTCCGGGAAAATGTTCTAATCTGGTCATCTTTCTTTAATCAGAAATTAGTATAATGCTAACGAGACGTTTTCGACCACACAGATTCTGTTTCCAAGGTCCAATAAACCTTGATCCACGTGCAGGGCTGCCAGACATCAGGTGGTCTGTGGCCTTCATGGGCAGAACAGTACAAGAACTAATGGTGGCAAGGCGTTAAAAAGAATGGATTCAGTGTATAGAGTGATGAATGCACACACCAAATCCTCTCAGCAGATTCCGAGGCCCATTTATCCTCATGCAGTTCCCACAAATAATAAATCTAAACGTCTTGCGGGTCCTTCCTGATTCATTTCAATGTATTGACCATAAATTAACAAAGTGGTTTTCAGAAGCTTTTAACTTTGACATGGCTGTAACTTACAGATCATGAGGGGGGGGGGGGGGGGGGGGGGGGGGCGTGGGGGGGGGGGGGGGGGAAGAAAACAACACCCGCTTCAATGTGGTGAAAAGCGATTAAATGTTGATGAGCACATCCTCCACTGGGTGACAAAGAAGAAGGTGATGGCTTTTCTTTGGAACAAAAACACTTGGTAACCCAAAATATTTGTATCTCAAATAAATGTTCGCCGCTGAAATGTATCTGAATTCAGGAGATTCGTTCTGGGTCCTCCAAAAAAACCAACATTTTGTTAACAATGGACATATTTTAAAAAATTGAAAATGATCTTCCATGAAACGACTATTTGGAGGACTGCAGCCGTCGGTTATTTTAGTACCGAATGTAGTTTTTCGCACTTAAAATCCTTTCCTTTTCTCAAAACTCATCAGTGCGCCTCATAAACGGAATCATTTTGGTTGTGCTTACCGACCTCGAAGCTGATTTATCTGGTGCATGGTGTAATGATGAGTGTGATAAGGTGTCCCTGCAAAACAGGCTTGTAGGGATGAAATGGCCTCAGTGAGTTTTATCCTGACCTAACCTAGCCCTTAAATCAGGGGTCGGGAACCTTTTTGGCTGAGAGAGCCATGAAAGCCAAATATTTCAAAATGTATTTCCGTGAGAGCCATATCATATTTTTTAACACTGAATACAACTAAATGTGTGCATTTTTAAGTAAGACCAACATTTTTAGAGTATAATAAGTCTCTTATTCTTTTTAATAACATTGTTATTCTGAAGCTAACCAATAATAAATCAAATGTCATGTCTGTTGATCATGTTTTTGTTTGGCCATGTGCTGTTTGTCCTTTGGACTCTTTAAGTTCCTGTTTTTTCCCACTCCCTTGTCTGGTTTCCTTGGTTACTCATCTTGTCCACCTGTCTCTGGTGGACAAAATGCCCGCTCACCTGCTTCCCGAGCACTAATCAGAGGCAGTATTTAAGCTCGTCTTTGCCAGTCAGTCGCCCTGTGCTGACTTGTTTCATGCCTTGCCATAGTTTCGTGCTTCATGCCATGCCAAGTAAGTTTTGTTTGATTTATTTAGTCTGTTTATGCGTTAGCTTTGTTCTTTAGCCCAAGTTGTGGCTCCGCTGTGAGCGATTTTTGTTTGTATATTTTTTTAGTTAAAATTAAATCATGTTTTTACCTAAATGCCATGTCCCGAGTAGTCCGTCTGCCTTCCTGGGAGAACGACCACGCAGCAAGCTGCAACCCCCCCATCGTGACATAAAATACTTCTTACCATTAATGCGACTTCTTGAACAGGTTCGGTAGAAAACGGATGGACGGATTGTTTTGTATTTTGCACGTTATTTTTAGCACTGTGATTACCAGCCAAATTATTCATAATTATCGCGTTAAGCAATGTCAGCTAAGATTTATCTGAGAGCCAGATGCAGTCATCTGGCTCTAGAGCCATAGGTTCCCTACCCCTGCCTTAAATAGACCCTCTCTATAGACCAGTTGATCTGCCGTTTATTTTATTTTCCGCTCTGCCCCCCTCTGACGAACCCCAAGATGCAGAGAAGACGGCAGGCATGGTGCAGGTAAACATGATTTAATTTAACACTAAAACAAGAACAAACAAAAAGAGCGCCCACAAGGCACTCCGCCGTTAAATAAAATCATGTTTACCTGCACAATGCCTGCCGCCTTCTCTGCATCTTGTGGTTCGTCAACAACTGGATGTGACAGTAAGCCGTGCATGGACAAGTTAGCGCCATCCAGGCCTAATATACAGCATCTTCAAATGTGAACTGTTTGTCTTTTGCTTTAATTATTTTGTCCACCTGTCTCTGGTGGACAAAATGCCCGCTCACCTGCTTCCCGAGCACTAATCAGAGGCAGTATTTGAGCTCGTCTTTGCCAGTCAGTCGCCCTGTGCTGACTTGTTTCATGCCTTGCCATAGTTTCGTGCCATGCCAAGTAAGTTTTGTTTGATTCATGTTCATAGTCTGTTTATGCGTTAGCTTTGTTCTTTAGTCCAAGTTGTGCCTCCGCTGTGAGCGATTTTTGTTTGTATATTTTTTTAGTTAAAATTAAATCATGTTTTTACCTAAATGCCATGTCCCGAGTAGTCCGTCTGCCTTCCTGGGAGAACGACCACGCAGCAAGCTGCAACCCCCCCATCGTGACATAAAATACTTCTTACCATTAATGTGACTTCTTGAACAGGTGCGGTAGAAAACGGATGGATGGATTGTTTTGTATTTTGCACGTTATTTTTAGCACTGTGATTACCAGCGAAATTATTCATAATTATCGCGTTAAGCAATGTCAGCTAAGATTTATCTGAGAGCCAGATGCAGTCATCTGGCTCTAGAGCCATAGGTTCCCTACCCCTGCCTTAAATAGACCCTCTCTATAGACCAGTTGATCTTCCGTTTATTTTCTTTTCCGCTCTGCCCCCCTCTGACGAACCCCAAGATGCAGAGAAGGCGGCAGGCATGGTGCAGGTAAACATGATTTAATTTAACACTAAAACAAGAACAAACAAAAAGAGCGTGCACAAGGCACTCCGCCGTTAAATAAAATCATGTTTACCTGCACGATGCCTGCCGCCTTCTCTGCATCTTGGGGTTCGTCAACAACTGGATGTGACAGTAAGCCGTGCATGGACAAGTTAGCGCCATCCAGGCCTGATTTACAGCATCTTCAAATGTGAACTGTTTGTCTTTTACTTTAATTATTCACTGGAACCGACTCTGTAAACCTTCCTCCAACTCCGTGCCTCACTCGTCATAATGTCCGGCATCCTTTTGAGGGGCGAAAGGAAGACAAAAATCAATAGACTAAGGACAAAGAACCTATAGCCATCACTTAATTCTCTTATCACTGAGATTTAGGGCGAGAAGGGGATGTTAAATAAGTGTAAATCTTTGGCTATGACTTTGAAGGTGCTTTATGGCAGTCCTTACAGCGCGGCGCAGACAGAATGTCCATACCTTCCGCAGACCTCGCAATTTATGGCTTTATTACCCTTTGTCTTAAAGAGCAGGGAGACATAGCGGGGAGGACGGAGATAACAGCCGAGCCATGCCGTGCTTGGTGGAAGGAAAAAGACAAAGAAGAGGTTGGATGCCATCTTTGTGACAGATTTACAGCTCCGGAGCACAGTTTCTATTCGGGGCTGGAAGATGAGAACGGCTCAATGTACTTTGTGTCATGTCTGTGTGATTATGTTTTGTTTTTTGGACTCTCAGTTCCTGTTTTGTTTTGTTACCATAGCAACTCATTAGTTTTCACCTGTCCTCATGTCTCGCACCTGTTTTCACTGATTATGTCACTGCTATTTAAGCTGTCTGTTTCTGTTCTTCGTCCTGGCAACATCACCTCCTTCTCATCCTCCATCATCTGCTACAACATCACCTCCTTCTCGTCCTCCACCATCTGCTACGCACCTTGTAATCCATGCCAATGATCCGTGTCCCGTTTTCGTTCCGTTCCAAGTAAGTTTTCTCGTTATTAATGCCACAGTGCAAGTTTTTGTTTTATGCTAATAGTTTTGCCTTAGTGCCATCTTTGTGACAGCTTTACAGCTCCAGAGCACAGTTTCTATTCGGGGCTGGAAGATGAGAACGGCTCAAAGTACTTTGTGTCATTTCTGTGTGATTATGTTTTGTTTTTTGGACACTCAGTTCCTGTTTTTGCACTACCTGGTTTGTTTTGTTACCATAGCAACTTATTAGTTTTCACCTGTCGTCATGTCTCGCACCTGTTTTCACTGATTATGTCACTGCTATTTTAAGCTGTCTGTTTCTGTTCTCCGTCCTGGCAACATCACCTCCTTCTCGTCCTCCATCATCTGCTACAACATCACCTCCTTCTCGTCCTCCATCATCTGCTACGCACCTTGTAATCCATGCCAATGATCCCTGTCCCATTCTCGTTCCGTTCCAAGTAAGTTTTCTCGTTATTAATGCCACAGTGCAAGTTTTTGTTTTATGCTAATAGTTTTGCCTTGGTGCCATCTTTGTGACAGCTTTACAGCTCCGGAGCACAGTTTCTATTCGGGCTGGAAGATGAGAACGGCTCAATGTACTTTGTGTCATGTTTGTGTGATTATGTTTTGTTTTTTGGACTCTCAGTTCCTGTTTTTGCACTTCCTGGTTTGTTTTGTTACCATAGCAACTCATTAGTTTTCACCTGTCCTCATGTCTGGCACCTGTTTTCACTGATTATGTCACTGCTATTTTAAGCTGTCTGTATCTGTTCTCCGTCCTGGCAACATCACCTCCTTCTCGTCCTCCATCATCTGCTACAACATCACCTCCTTCTCGTCCTCCATCATCTGCTACGCACCTTGTAATCCATGCCAATGATCCCTGTCCCATTCTCGTTCCGTTCCAAGTAAGTTTTCTCGTTATTAATGCCACAGTGCAAGTTTTTGTTTTATGCTAATAGTTTTGCCTTGGTGCCATCTTTGTGACAGCTTTACAGCTCCGGAGCAGGAAGATGAGAACGGCTCAATGTACTTTGAGTCATGTCTGTGTGATTATGTTTTGTTTTTTGGACTCTCAGTTCCTGTTTTTGTACTTTCTGGTTTGTTTTGTTACCATAGCAACTCATTAGTTTTCACCTGTCCTCATGTCTCGCACCTGTTTTCACTGATTATGTCACTGCTATTTAAGCGGTCTGTTTCTGTTCATCGTCCTGGCAACATCACCTCCTTCTCGTCCTCCATCATCTGCTACAACATCACCTCCTTCTCGTCCTCCATCATCTGCTACGCACCTTGTAATCCATGCCAATGATCCGTGTCCCGTTCTCGTTCCGTTCCAAGTAAGTTTACTCGTTATTAATGCCACAGTGCAAGTTTTTGTTTTATGCTATTAGTTTTGCCTTAGTGCCATCTTTGTGACAGCTTTACAGCTCCGGAGCACAGTTTCTATTCGGGGCTGGAAGATGAGAACGGCTCAAAGTACTTTGTGTCATGTTTGTGTGATTATGTTTTGTTTTTTGGACTCTCAGTTCCTGTTTTTGCACTTCCTGGTTTGTTTTGTTACCATAGCAACTAATTAGTTCTCACCTGTCCTCATGTCTCGCACCTGTTTTCACTGATTATGTCACTGCTATTTTAAGCTGTCTGTTTCTGTTCTCCGTCCTGGCAACATCACCTCCTTCTCGTCCTCCATCATCTGCTACAACATCACCTCCTTCTCGTCCTCCATCATCTGCTACAACATCACCCCCTTCTCGTCCTCCATCATCTGCTACAACATCACCCCCTTCTCGTCCTCCATCATCTGCTACAACATCACCCCCTTCTCGTCCTCCATCATCTGCTACGCACTTTGTAATCCATGCCAATGATCCCTGTCCCGTTCTCGTTCCGTTCCAAGTAAGTTTTCTCGTTATTAATGCCACAGTGCAAGTTTTTGTTGTATGCTAATAGTTTTGCCTTAGTGCGAGTTTTGTTTTTACAGCCAGGTTTTTTGTACCGCCATTGTGCGCGCCTTTTGTTTGCCTTTTTTTTGTGCAGTTACAGTGTTAAAATAAAAGATGTCTTTACCTTCATGCCATCACCATCTCGGGAAAACATTCACCTCATAGTCCAAGTATTGACACCTTGTCTCCCACTTGTGCATCTCAAACAAACACTATACTGCCAAAAGTACTCGGCCCCCTGCCTTGACTCACATATGAACTTGAAGTGACATCCCGTTCCTAATCCATAGGCTTCAACTCTTCTGGCAAAGGCTGTCCACAAGGTTGAGGAAGTGTGTTTAGAGGAATTTTCCACCATTCTTCCAAAAGCGCATTGGCGAGGTCACACGCTGATGTTCGGGCTTTCAGTTCCCGTTCTGATTCATTTCAAAGGTGCTCTTTGGGTTCAGATCAGGACTCTGTGCAGGCCAGTCAAGTTCATCCACACCAGACTCTGTCATCCATGTCTTTATGGACCTTGAACTGGTGCACAGTCATGTTGGGAGCAGGGAATTGTACAAAACGTTTTGGTATCCTGGAGCAGTATCGATTCGTTGTGTTGAAGAAGGAGCTGAGCCGGAAGGCAAAGCTCTTAATTTACCGGTCGATCTACGTTCCCATCCTCACCTATGATCGTGAGCTTTGGGTTATGACCGAAAGGACAAGATCACGGGTACAAGAGGCCGAAATGAATTTCCTACGCCGGGTGTCGGGGCTCGAAGCTCTGCCATCAGGGAGGAACTCAAAGTAAAGCCGCTGCTCCTCCACATGGAGAGGAGCCAGATGAGGTGGTTCGGGCATCTGGTCAGGATGCCACCTGAACGCCTCCCTAGGGATGTGTTTCGGGCATGTCCGACCGGTAGGAGGCCACGGGGAAGACCCAGGACACGTTGGGAAGACTATGTCTCCCGGCCGGCCTGGGAACGCCTCGGGATTCCCCGGGAAGAGCTAGACGAAGTGGCTGGGGAGAGAGAAGTCTGGGCTTCCCTGCTTAGGCTGTTACCCCCGCGACCCGACCTCGTGTAAGCGGAAGAATATGGATGGATGGATGGATAGATTCTCGAGCATTCAAAGTTCCTTTCACACTGGAACTAAGGGGCCAAGCCCAACTCCTGAAAAACAACCCCACACCATAATTCCTCCTCCACCAAATATAAAACTCTGCACAATGCAGTCAGTAATGTAGCGTTCTACTGGCAACCTCCAAACCCAGACTCGTCCATCAGATTGCCAGATGGAAAAGCATGATTGATCCCCCAGAGAACACTCCTCCACTGCTCTAGAGTCCACTGGTGATGTCCTTTACACCACTGCGCCCGACTCCTTGCATTGGACTTGGTGATGTATGGCTTAGATGCAGCTGCTCGGCCATGGAAACCCATTCCACGAAGCTCTCTGCGTGCTGCACGTGGGCTAATTGGAAGGTCACATGAAGTTTGAAGCTCTGTAGCAGAAAGTCTTTGCACTATACGCTTGTCAGTTTACGTGGCCTACCACTCGGTGGCTGAGTTGCTGTTGTTCCCAAACTCTTCCATTTTCTTATAATAAAGCCGACAGTTGACTTTGGAATATTTAGGAGCGAGGAAATGTTAGAATAGTCATGTATATATTATCACACAACTCTTATGCTTAAGGGCCGTTGCTGTAGATATTATCAATTGTGCTGAAGTGTTATTTTTTTTTGTCTGTGTAAAGCTGGCAATCCAAAAGAATGCAAGTCAGTCCCGTATCAGTGTCCGTGTCCAGGAACGGCGTGCTGACCGCCACGGCCAAACACCGCCGTGACGTCGACAGAGCAGAGACAAGGCTATATCACCAGAATCAACACATTTGCATTTCTTGTATAATCATACATTGTGTCTAACTGGAGTTGTCCAGATTACTTACCCCCTTCCCTCAGCGACCTCAGGGACCTCCCAAATAGAGGAAGCACGTGGGCTGGACTTTTAGAACGTAGTTTGGATCTGTAACTAGAATACAGCCCAAAACATTTAGCCAAATTGAACTCTTGTCTCTGCATGATTCCTTGCTTCTCGTCTGTTTTAATAGACGTCATCAGTGTTTCAACCTGACAGGAAAATTCAGGAATGGATTTCTTGCATTGGTGGCATCCTAGGACAGTTCCACGCTAGAACGTAGTTTGGATCTGTAACTAGAATACAGCCCAAAACACGTGTCTCCTCATTTAGCCAAATGGAACTCTGTCTCTGCATGATTCCTTGCTTCTTTTCTGTTTTAATAGACGTCATCAGTGTTTCAACCTGACAGGAAAATTCAGGACTGGATTTGTTGCACCGGTGGCATTCTATGACAGTTCCACGCTAGAACGTAGTTTGGATCTGTAACTAGAATACAGCCCAAAACATTTAGCCAAATTGAACTCTGTCTCTGCATGATTCCTTGCTTCTCGTCTGTTTTAATAGACGTCATCAGTGTTTCAACCTGACAGGAAAATTCCGGACTGGATTTGTTGCACAGGTGGCCACCTATGACAGTTCCACGCTAGAACGTAGTTTGGATCTGTAACTAGAATACAGGCCAAAACATTTAGCCAAATTGAACTCTTGTCTCTGCATTATTCGTTGCTTCTCGTCTGTTTTAATAGACGTCATCAGTGTTTCAACCTGACAGGAAAATTCAGGACTGGATTTGTTGCTCAGGTGGCATCCTAGGACAGTTCCACGCTAGAACGTAGTTTGGATCTGTAACTAGAATACAGGCCAAAACACGTGTCTCCTCATTTAGCCAAATTGAACTCTGTCTCCGCATGATTCCTTGCTTCTCGTCTGTTTTAATAGACGTCATCAGTGTTTCAACCTGACAGGAAAATTCAGGACTGGATTTGTTGCTCAGGTGGCATCCTAGGACAGTTCCACGCTAGAACGTAGTTTGGATCTGTAACTAGAATACAGCCCAAAACACGTGTCTCCTCATTTAGCCAAATGGAACTCTGTCTCTGCATGATTCCTTGCTTCTTTTCTGTTTTAATAGACGTCATCAGTGTTTCAACCTGACAGGAAAATTCAGGACTGGATTTGTTGCACAGGTGGCATCCTAGGACAGTTCCACGCTAGAAGCGGCCCGATCTTTTCACAAATGTTTGTAGAAACAGTCTCCATGCCTAAGTGCTTGATTTTAAACACCCTGAGGACAAATTTGGAGGGTGTTAGGAAATAAATATATGCTAGCCCCATGTGAGATAGCGACATTCGATATCTAAATGTGTTCCCTCCGAGGCGGCCGGCGATTCACCAAGGTCACGGAGAGGACTAACAAAAGGAGGGGAGGACGTCTTCGCCGCAGTCATGGGTTCCTCTGAACAAGGCGGACGCTTCCTCATATTTTCCTAACGTGTTGACAAGCGGCTTATTGTCCCTCTTGATAAGGATACAGTGTTCCCAGCAATGGGAAATCAGAGGGTGGCGAGAATCAATAGATAATAGAGTATTTCTCATGGATGTAAAAAGGGCTCCGGTTTCCTGTCGCTGACGCTTAGACGGAGAGCGAGGCCCCTCGTTTGTCTCCGAGCCACGCTCAAGGGGGGAAATGGGGTGCAGGCTCAGAAATGAAAGCTCCACTTTTGCCTGAACTCTCAGACAAACGTCCCCCCCGCCATAACAAAGCCTTTAATTGTGTAAACCGGCGACTACTGAACAACTATATTTGACCAGATGGCAAGTTGTCCCCAGATCTTCGAGGAGATGGATGGAGTGGCTGATAAAAGAAGAAGAAAACCTCACAAATCTGCAAAACTCCAAGTGGCTTATTTATGGTTGTTTTGTTTTTAACATGTTGACAGAAATAGAGTCGATTTGCACACCCTATTAAAGCGGTAATGGCGCGTAATGTGGAAACAATGCAAGCAGAAAGTCGATTAGCGACAATTCTCAGAGCTGGACACACCGAACCCGCTGACTGAACAACAAACGACACGCACGTCCACCACAAACACAAAACTGTGGCGTGGAATAAACACAACTTACGTGGGATCGCATGAAAACAAGCAACGTCGCCAGGCCGACTGACTGGCAAAAACAGGCTTAAATAATCAATCAATCAATCAATCAATGTTTACTTATATAGCCCTAAATCACTAGTGTCTCAAAGGGCTGCACAAACCACTACGACATCCTCGGTAGGCCCAGATAAGGGCAAGGAAAACTCACACCCAGTGGGACGTCGGTGACAATGATGACTATGAGAACCTTGGAGAGGAGGAAAGCAATGGATGTCGAGCGGGTCTAACATGATACTGTGAAAGTTCAATCCATAATGGATCCAACACAGTTGCAAGAGTCCAGTCCAAAGCGGATCCGACACAGCGGCGAGAGTCCCGTTCACAGCGGAGCCAGCAGGAAACCATCCCAAGTGGAGGCGGATCAGCAGCGTAGAGATGTCCCCAGCCGATACACAGGCAAGCAGTACATGGCCACCGGATCGGACCGGACCCCCTCCACAAGGGAGAGTGGGACATAGGAGAAAAAGAAAAGAAACGGCAGATCAACAGGTCTAAAAATGGAGTCTATTTAAAGGCTAGAGTATACAAATGAGTTTTAAGGTGAGACTTAAATGTTTCTACTGAGGTGGCATCATAATTAGAGCAGGTGCGTGTCCGAACACCGGCGGCAGGTGAAACTAATAAGTGGCCGTGGTAACTAAACAAGGGAGCGTAACAGAAATGAAAAGAGTCCAAAAAATAACAAGAACATAATCCGCCACAGAGCATGACAAGCAGCGGCTTTACTTTGAGCTGCCTATCTCACCCTATCTCTAAGGGAGAGACCCGACACCCGGCGGAGGAAACTAATTTCGGCCGCTTGTACCCGTGATCTTATCCTTTCGGTCATGACCCAAATCTCATGACCATAGGTGAGGATGGGAACGTAGATCGACCGGTAAATTGAGAGCTTTGCCTTCCGGCTTAGCTCCTTCTTCACCACAAGGGATCGATACAGGGTCCGCATTACTGAAGACGCCGCACCGATCCGCCTGTCGATCTCACCATCCACTCTTCCCTCACTCGTGAACAAGACTCCAAAGTACTTAAACTCCTCCACTTGGGGCAGGGTCTCCTCCCCAACCCAGAGATGGCACTCCACCATGGACTCGGACTCTGAGTTGCTTCACACTTGGCTGCGAAACGATCCAGTGAGAGCTGAAGATCTTGGCCAGATGAAGCCATCAGGACCACATCATCTGCAAGAAGAGGGAAGAGTGGATGGTGAGATCGACAGGCGGATCGGTGCGGCGTCTTCAGTAATGCGGACCCTGTATCGATCTGTTGTGGTGAAGAAGGAGCTGAGCCGGAAGGCAAAGCTCTCAATTTACCGGTCGATCTTCGTTCCCATCCTCACCTATGGTCATGAGCTTTGGGTTATGACCGAACGGACGAGTACACGGGTACAAGTGGCTGAAAAGAGCTTCCGCCGCCGGTTGGCGGGGCTCTCCCTTAGAGATAGGGTGAGAAGCTCTGCCATGATCTGTGGTATGGATTATGTTTTTATTATTTTTTTCTTAGTTTTTGGACTCTTTTAGTTCCTGTTACGCTCCCTTGTTTAGTTACCTTGGCCACTCATTAGTTTTACCTGCCGCCGGTGTTCGGACACGCACCTGCTCTAATTATGAGACTATTATTTAGGCTTGTTTTTGCCAGTTAGTCGGCCTGGCGACATTGCTTGTTTTCATGCGATCCCAAAGTTCATGTTCGATTCATGCCGTGTTCACGTAAGTCGTGTTTATTTCATGCCACAGTTTTGTGTTTGTTCCAAGCCATAGTTTATGCTTTTTGTTTCATGCCACAGTTTCATGTTTGTTCCATGCATAGTTTATGTTTGTTTACATGCCCTGCCAATATTTGTTGTTAGATTAATGAATATGTTCCTACCTGATACCCTTGTCCGGAAAAGTGTGTTTGCATCCCGGGAGAACAAACTTCACAGCAAGCTACCAAAATCCCCCCGTTATGACACTGCTCCTCCACATGGAGAGGAGCCAGATGAGGTGGTTCAGGCATCTGATCAGGATAACACCCGAACGGTTATGGTAGGACGCCACGGGGAAGACCCAGGACACGTCGGGAAGACTGTCTCCTGACTGGCCTGGGAACGCCTCGGAATCCTTTGGGAGGATCTACGTTCCCATCCTCACCTATGGTCATGAGCTTTGGGTTATGACCGAAAGAACAAGATCACGGGTACAAGCGGCCGAATAGAGTTTTCTCCGCCGGGTGGCGGGGCTCTCCCTTAGAGATTGGTAGGAGGCCACGGGGAAGACCCAGGACACGTTGGGAAGACTATGTCTGCCGGCTGGCCTGGGAACGCCTCTGGATCCTTTGAGAGGATCTACGTTCCCATCCTCACCTATGGTCCTGAGCTCTGGGTTATGACCGAAAGGATAAGATCACGGGTACAAGCGGCTGAAATGAGTTTCCAGGTCTCTCCCTTAGAGATAGGGTGAGAAGCTCTGCCATCCGGGAGGAACTCAAAGTAAAGCCGCTGCTCCTTCACATGGAGAGGAGCCAGATGAGGTAGTTCGGGCATCTGGTCAGGATGCCTTTTGAACGCTTCCCTAGGGAAGTATTTAGGGCACGTCCGACCGGTAGGAGGCCAAGGGGAAGACCCAGGACACGTTGGGAAGACTATGTCTCCCGGCTGGCCTGGGAACGCCTTGGGATACTTTGAGAGGATCTACGTTCCCATCCTCACCTATGGTACTGAGCTCTGGGTTATGACCGAAAGGACAAGATCACGGGTACAAGCGGCCGAAATGAGTTTCCTTCGCCGGGTGGCGGTGCTCTCCCTTAGAAGCTTAGCCATCCGCGAGGAACTCAAAGTAAAGCCCCTGCTCCTTCACATGGAGAGGAGTCAGATGAGGTTATGGTGGGACGCCACGGGGAAGACCCAGGACACGTCGGGAAGACTATGTCTCCTGACTGGCCTGGTAACGCCTCGGGATCCCCCGGGAGGAGTTGGACCAAGTGGCTGGGGAGAGGGAAGTCTGGGCTTCCCTGCTTAGGCTGCTGCCCCCGAGAAGATGGATGGATGGAAGATACAACAATTACATGTGTTTACTTTTGCACTATAGTTTTGATTATGTGGACCAAAGCAAACCCCTTGAAACTGGCCCGGCTCCGAATAAATGTTAAACAACTGGGGGGCACACTTGAACGCGACACCGGTGTGCTGCGTTCAAGTGTTCCAAGCCAGACGTAGCTCCAGGAAACTTTGCCGTTGTCTTGAAGCATCGAGCGGCCGTCGCCAGCCGGGGCGTCCTCCTCCCTGACAGCCCCCCCCCCCCCCCCTCCCGACCCCCGCAGCGACGGAATTCATTAGGCCCGGAGAATAATTACTCACTGCCGCCATGTGACACGCCCGATAAATTAAACTCGCCGTTTAAGTCGGAAAAAAGGCAAAAAGGCCTATTGCGGCCATCACTTCCAGGCTGGCCTTTCCGCGCTTTGGCATTATTTCTTGGAACAATGTGTGAGCACAAGTTAGTCGCTCAAGCCGGCAGCCGACTGCAGATGAAGAACCGTGTGTGTGTCTTCAATAATTAATGAATTCTAGTCCGTCAGGCTAATCTAATTATGAAGAAATGCTTTCATCTGCCATGAATCATCTCCACACTTTGCAAGACTCACTCAGACGTTAACATTTTTTTCTTTGTGAAGAGCACAGAAGAAACGTATCCACGCAAAATGACTTAAAACCCCGTGGCTAATGGCTTTAAAAGAAAAATGTAATTATGTTTTAATAATTGACAAATTAAGCCCGGGGAGCTTACGTTTTTTTTTTGTTTTTTTTTGGCAAGAGTCTCGATCCAAAAAGTCACTCTTTCTAGCAGCTGCGTGTCTCAAAGAGGTAATTACGTCCTCTGTAAAGATGTTATAAACCTGGGCAAACACGCTCGGCAGACGGCTGTGGATTAGGGGGAAGACGGAAATGTCAGACTCTCACCTGGAAGATAACTCAACTAGTGATCGGTTCCTTCAATTACAGCAAGCTGGATTTCCACTGAGCAAAATAATAAAAAAAAGGGGTATAAACATTCCCAAAACATGACACTTTCTCCAAAAAATTCAACCTGCAACTGGAATATCTCTCTATTGAAAGGCAAGTAATCCTAGTTAGGACAGAAAGGTCAGAGATTTAAGATTTGTTGAGATTTTTTGTTAAAATTAACAATTTTTTTGTTAAAATTAAGCCAATAATGCCATTTTTGTGCTCCCCTTTATTTAGAAAAGTATCAAAAAGTACCGAAAAGTATCGACATACATTTTGGTACCGGTACCAATATTTTGGTACTGGAATCTGTACCAAAATGTATTTCCATACTTTTCGGAACTTTGCGATACTTTTCTAAATAAAGGGGACCACAAAAAAAAATTTTATTCGCTTAATTTTAACAAGAAAATGTAACAATGTTAAAAATACCGATTAAAAATACCAATCTTAAAAATCTTTATAAATTAGGGGTTATAATTGTAAAAACTTGCTTTTAGTCGGAATTAGTGTTGTCTCGATACCAATATTTTGGTACCGGTACAAAAAGGTATTTTGATACTTTTCTAAATAAAGGGAACCACAGAAAATTGCATTATTGGCTTTATTTTAACAAAAAATCTTAACAATCTTAATAATACCGAACAAAAATTTCAATCTTAAAAATCTTTAACCATTAGGAGTTATGCATGGTGACAACTGGCTTTTAGTCAGAATTAGTGTCGTCTCGATACCGATATTTTGGTACCGGTACCAAAATGTATGTCGATACTTTTCGGAACTTTTTGATACTTTTCTAAATAAAGGGGACCACAAAAATGGCATTATTTTGGTACAGATTCCGGTACCAAAATATTGCTATTTTGGTACCGATTACGGTACCAAAATATTGGTATCGAGACAACATTAATTCGGACTAAAAGCCAGTTTTCACCATGTATAACTCCTAATTGTTAAAGATTTTTAAGATTGGTATTTTTAATCGGTATTTTTAATATTGTTAAGATTGATAAGCAAGCTAAAATACCACTTAACAAATTTTAAAAAAGGGGTATGAACATTCCCAAAAAATAAACTTTCTCCCCAAAAAATTCCACCTGCAACTGGATTATCTCCCTATTTAAAGGCAAGTAATCCTAGTTAGGACAGAAATGTCAGAGATTTAAGATTTGTTGTAAAAATTAATCATTTTTTTTGTTCAAATTAAGCCAATAATGCTATTTTTGTGATCCCCTTTATTTAGAAAAGTATCAAAAAGTACAGAAAAGTATCGAAATTCATTTTGGTACCGGTACCAAAGTATTGGTATCGAAGCAGCACTAATTCAGACTAAAAGCCAGTTTTCACGATGTATAACTCCTAATTGTTAGAGATTTTAAAGATTGGTATTTTTAATCGGTATTTTTAAGATTGTTAAGATTTTTTGTTCAAATGAAGCTAATAATGCAATTTTTTGTGGTCCCCTTTATTTAGAAAAGTATCGAAAAGTACCGAAAAGTATGGAAATACATTTTGGTACTGGTACCAGTATCAAAATACCTTTTTGTACCGCTAACGGTACCAAAATATTGTTAACCAAGACCACACTAATTTGGATAAAAGCCAGCTTTCACGATGTATAACTCCTAATTGTTAAAGATTTTTAAGATTGGTATTTTTGATCGGTATTTTTAACATTGTTACGATTTTTTGTTAAAATGAAGCTAATAATGCATTTTTTTGTGGTCCCCTTTATTTAGAAAAGTATTGAAAAGTTCCAAAAAGTATGGAAATACATTTTGGTACTATATTGGTATCAAGACAACACTATTTCCGACTAAAAGCCAGTTTTCACCATGTATAACTCCTAATTTATAAAGAATTTTAAGATTTTTAATCTGTATTTTTAACAGTTAAGATTTTTTCTTAAAACAAAGCCAATAATGCAATGTTTTGCGGTACCCTTTATTTAGAAAAGTACTGAAATGTATCAAAATACATTTTGGTACCGTTACTTAAATATTTGTATCGAGACAACACTAATTCCGACTAAAAGACAG
This sequence comes from Nerophis ophidion, assembly GCF_033978795.1. NCBI lineage: Eukaryota > Metazoa > Chordata > Actinopteri > Syngnathiformes > Syngnathidae > Nerophis > Nerophis ophidion. Next base: position 74,797,004 of record NC_084619.1, read on the forward strand.
TTTTCACAATGACTCCTAATTGTTAAAGATTTTTAAGACTGGTATTTTTAAGCTCAGCTGCATTCTCCGCCTCCTCGACGCCATCTTGGGCCGGGCTCCAGCGTGCCCTACCCCGCTGCTCGTTCGCCGGCTCCGCCTCTCCACACACTGAAAAGTATCGAAATACATTTTGGTACCGGCACCGGTACCAAAATATTGGTTTTAAGACAACACTAATTCCGACTAAGAGCCAGCTTTCAACATGTATAACCCCTAATTGTTAAAAGTACAGACAATTATTTGTTGAATCTGTCCTCTTATTAAACTACTGTTGGTTGCCAACCGCTGGTGGATTCAAACCAGAAACTAATATAACGAAGTCCTTGTACATTTCTGAACGAGTTGCCGACTTTACAAGCATGGTGAGTTATGAAGTGATGACACAACGCTCACATTTGCCAACATCCTCGCCATATTTCCAGCGTGGGTCGACACATACGTCATCCTTCCACCTTCACCCCCGGTGCCCAAAATAAGAAACCTGACAATACCCTCCTTGAACTCTCGCTAGGCTGCTCCAAGCCTACGTTCTGTCACGACAAAAAAGGACCGCGGTGTTGAAAAAACCCCCAAGAGAAGCTTCTTTTCAACACGTACCAATGATGCCAATGAGTGGCGAGACAGGGAGACGTCGCCAGGCAAAGGTGGGTAACTCGGTTGGCGGTACAAAGATCATAAGCCGCATCAAGCGATTTTCTGTCACCAGGTCTAAGGAAGGCGAAGGTCTTCGGCTGCTGCTGCCGTTCATCTCCGTAATGACAGTGAGAGCGGTAGAAAGCCGTTGGGATGTCTCGATGGCACGTCAGCTCGCCGCTCTTTCGACTATGATTAGGTGGCTCGTCGGAAGATGAAGAGAAATCATTTAGCGGCGGGTACAAGTTTGTCGGCAGATAACGGCAGCACTGGTTTAACATGGAGAAGATCCCTCCTACTACGTCGCTGACTGAAGCTGACGAAACCTAGCCGAGGACCTGAGAAGTACTGCACAGGTGTGTTTGAAAATAATAGAATAGAATAGAATAGAATAGAATAGAATAGATGCACAAACCCAGAAAGCCCAACGTGCCGGTTTCCTAGGGATGGGTCCCAGGTATCAGTCACCTCGATCTCCTTAGACGCATTCTCGGTCATCCATGCAGACTGGACACTGGTCAAGAGTCAGCGGGCGGCAGAGCGTGGAGTCGGCACCCCCAGACAGAATCTCCTCTCTGGTCAACAAAAGCACCGTGAAGAATCTAGCGGGAACTCTCATTCGTCAGGTTCAAACACTGATGACATCTATTAAAAAAGACAAGAAATTAAACAGAGACAGAATCAAAATTTGGCTCCATTGAGGAGAGACGTCTGGACTGTACTCTTTATACAGTCTGACCACGCTCCGACAAAAGATTGTATTCCTCCTCTTTTGTTTGGACTTTCCCTGATTACATGGCTTCAGCTGTTTCTAAGGGAAGGGGGTCGTAACTTTCCATCGCCTTTGATTACAAAATATTTCAAAGAAAAGGTTGGTTCATAGAAATGGTCGAAAACAGTTCACAGAAAAGGTCGTAAAACAGTTCAAAGAAAGGGTCGTTCCTCTGCGCTTTGTAGTTCTCGGGTCAAGACAAAATCTTTCTGTGGATTACAATACATCAAAGAAACAGAACACCTTCATGTTGCTTCCCATCCACAGTGGAGTTTTACAAGCCTTCTTCTTGGTAGGATCAAAGATAGCTTTTGTCCTGTCGCCGGGAAGTCATGGCAACACAAAGTTTTTTGATAACTTAGATACAATTATTCTGACATCATTCAACCCTTTTTTGACTACGCATACACCTCCTTGTACCCCAGCACCTCCAAAACCCTCAAATCAAGACTCCAGACATCCCAGAACAAGCTAGTCAGGTTACATCTAGACCTTCCACTCCAGATCACACCTCACTCTTACCCTCTTCACCAAAAGTGGGCTGGCTCAGGGTGGAGGACAGAGTAAAACCACTTGCACTGAGCCTTGTCTATAAAATTCGCTACACCTCCCTGATACTGAAGTTCATGTTAAACTACTTCCAGAACATAAATGACCACCACAACCACATCATCGGCGGCCACTCGAAGCAAGTATGACGATCCTCCTGGTAGATGGGGTATCCCTTTATGGAGGATGCCTGTGCGTGACTTTGTTTTACGTGGGGAGACTGGTGCACAGACAGTCAGCCCACCATCCTTAAGATCCGGGTCAGGGTCCAGTGGCATGGAGTCCAAGACGACTAGGGACCCTTTTCTGCTGTAGCCTTCATCCGCCATCTCAGCCAGACATCTTATCACAAACAACGACACTAGGTAGTTGGACATGTAACACGTAACAGACGTCTTTTCACAAACAACAGCACTAAGTAGTGAGACATGTAACACGTAACAGACGTCATATCACAAACAACAACACTAAGTAGTGGGACATGTAACATGTAACAGACGTCATATCGCAAACAAAATCACCAAGTAGTGGGACATGTAACATGTAACAGACGTCATATCGCAAACAAAATCACCAAGTAGTGGGACATGTAACATGTAACAGACGTCATGTCACAAACAAAATCACCAAGTAGTTGGACATGTAACACATAGCAGACGTTCTATCGCAAACAACACTAAGTAGTGGGACATGTAACATGTAACAGACGTCATATCACAAACAACAACACTAAGTAGTGGGACATGTAACACGTAAAATACGTCATATCACAAAAAACAACACTAAGTAGTGGGACATGTAACATGTAAGAGACGTCATATCACAAACAAAAACACCAAGTAGTGGGACATGTAACATGTAACAGACGTCATATCACAAACAACAACACTAAGTAGTGGGACATGTAACATGTAAAATACGTCATATCACAAAAAACAACACTAAGTAGTGGGACATGTAACATGTAAGAGACGTCATATCGCAAACAAAAACACCAAGTAGTGGGACATGTAACATGTAACAGACATTATATTGCAAACAACAACACCAAGTAGTGGGACATGTAACATGTAACAGACGTCATATCACAAACAACAACACTAAGTAATGGAACATGTAACAGACGTCATATCGCAAACAAAAACACGAAGTAGTGGGACATGTAACATGTAACAGACGTCAGATCAAAAACAACAACACCAAGTAGTGGAACATGTAACAGACATTATATTGCAAACAAGAACACCAAGTAGTGGGACATGTAACATGTAACAGACGTCATATCACAAACAACAACACTAAGTAATGGAACATGTAACAGACGTCATATCGCAAACAACAACACTAAGTAGTGGGACATGTAACACGTAAAATACGTCATATCACAAAAAACAACACTAAGTAGTGGGACATGTAACACGTAAAATACGCCATATCACAAAAAACAACACTAAGTAGTGGGACATGTAACATGTAAGAGACGTCATATCACAAACAAAAACACCAAGTAGTGGGACATGTAACATGTAACAGACGTCAGATCAAAAACAACAACACCAAGTAGTGGGACATGTAACACATAGCAGACGTTCTATCGCAAACAACACTAAGTAGTGGGACATGTAACAGACGTCATATCACAAACAACAACACTAAGTAGTGGGACATGTAACAGACGTCATATCACAAACAACAACACTAAGTAGTGGGACATGTAACATGTAAGAGACGTCATATCACAAACAAAAACACCAAGTAGTGGGACATGTAACATGTAACAGACGTCATATCACAAACAACAACACTAAGTAGTGGGACATGTAACATGTAACAGACGTCATATCACAAACAACAACACTAAGTAGTGGGACATGTAACACGTAAAATACGTCATATCACAAAAAACAACACTAAGTAGTGGGACATGTAACATGTAAGAGACGTCATATCGCAAACAAAAACACCAAGTAGTGGGACATGTAACATGTAACAGACGTCAGATCAAAAACAACAACACCAAGTAGTGGAACATGTAACATGTAACAGACATTATATTGCAAACAACAACACCAAGTAGTGGGACATGTAACATGTAACAGACGTCATATCACAAACAACAACACTAAGTAATGGAACATGTAACAGACGTCATATCGCAAACAAAAACACGAAGTAGTGGGACATGTAACATGTAACAGACGTCAGATCAAAAACAACAACACCAAGTAGTGGAACATGTAACATGTAAGAGATGTCATATCGCAAACAAAAACACCAAGTAGTGGGACATGTAACAGACGTCATATCACAAACAACAACACTAAGTAGTGGGACATGTAACATGTAACAGACGTCATATCACAAACAACAACACTAAGTAGTGGGACATGTAACATGTAAAATACGTCATATCACAAAAAACAACACTAAGTAGTGGGACATGTAACATGTAAGAGACGTCATATCGCAAACAAAAACACCAAGTAGTGGGACATGTAACATGTAACAGACGTCAGATCAAAAACAACAACACCAAGTAGTGGAACATGTAACATGTAACAGACATCATATTGCAAACAACAACACCAAGTAGTGGGACATGTAACATGTAACAGACGTCATATCACAAACAACAACACTAAGTAATGGAACATGTAACAGACGTCATATCGCAAACAAAAACACGAAGTAGTGGGACATGTAACATGTAACAGACGTCAGATCAAAAACAACAACACCAAGTAGTGGAACATGTAACATGTAACAGACATTATATTGCAAACAACAACACCAAGTAGTGGGACATGTAACATGTAACAGACGTCATATCACAAACAACAACACTAAGTAATGGAACATGTAACAGACGTCATATCGCAAACAACAACACCAAGTAGTGGGACATGTAACACGTAAAATACGTCATATCACAAAAAACAACACTAAGTAGTGGGACATGTAACATGTAAGAGACGTCATATCGCAAAAAAAAACACCAAGTAGTGGGACATGTAACATGTAACAGACGTCAGATCAAAAACAACACCACCAAGTAGTGGGACATGTAACATGTAACAGACGTCATATCGCAAACAACAACACCAAGTAGTGGAACATGAGTTCACAAATATGTTAGCAACACTAGCATAGCAACGTGAGCTCCTTGCTAACACCACAGTCCCATTTTAATAGCAACATCATGCTAGGTTAACCTGTTCGCTGAAAAAAACAATATCAACAAACGTCTGAAGCCAACAGATAGTTGGCTAAGTTTACTTTAAGACAGCTTAAACGTACGAACCCCGTTTCATATGAGTTGGGTGTGGAGAGGCGGAGCTGACGAGCCGACAGTAGGATAGGACAAACGGCGGTCCTACCAAAGATGGCGGCCAGGAGGCCGAGCATGCGGCGGAGCAACGCTGGAGCCATCAGAGTCAGGTGCGTAAACCACACACCTGCTCTCAATGCCTGCATCTGCTGGTACAGTTTAAAAGGGGAGAAGGAGGTGTGATCGTGGCAGAAGACGGAGGAGAAACTGCAACAGACGACGACGACAAAGACGACGACAAAGACGACGAGAGCGACCAGAGAGATGAACCAGGGATTGAACCAGGGACCCTCAGGTTGCGCACGGCCACTATCCCAACTGCGCCACGCCGTCCGTAATAGCACCACACCGCTCCATAATATCATCAAAAGCTTCAGAGAATCTGGAGAAATCACTCCACGTAAGCGGCATGGCCGGAAACCAACATTGAATGACCGTGACCTTGATCCCTCAGACGGCACTGTATCAAAAACCAACATCAATCTCTAAAGGATATCACCACATGGGCTCAGGAACACTTCAGAAAACCACTGTCACTAAATACAGTTTGTCGCTACATCTGTAAGTGTTAGTTAAAGCTCTATTATGCAAAGCAAAAGCCATTTATCAACAACATCCAGAAACGCCACCGGCTTCTCTGGGCCCGAGATCATCTAAGATGGACTGATGCAAAGTGGAAAGGTGTTCTGTGGTCTGACGAGTCCACATTTCAAATTGTTTTTGGAAATATTCGACATGGTGTCATCCGGACCAAAGGGGAAGCGAACCATCCAGACTGTTATCGACACAAAGTGTAAAAGCCAGCATGTGTGATGGTATGGGGGTGCATTAGTGCCCAAGGCATGGGTAACTTACACATCTGTGAAGGCACCATTAATGCTGAAAGGTACATACAGGTTTTGGAACAACATATGCGGCCATCTAAGCGCCATCTTTTTCATGGACGCCCCTGCTTATTTCAGCAAGACAATTCCAAGCCACATTCAGCACGTGTTACAACAGCGTTCCTTCGTAAAAAAAGAGTGTAGGTACTTTCCTGGCCCGCCTGCAGTCCAGACCTGTCTCCCATGGAAAATGTGTGGTGCGTTATAAAGCGTAAAATACGACAGCGGAGACCCTGGACTGTTGAAGGACTGAAGCTCTACATAAAACAAGAATGGGAAAGAATTCCACTTTCAAAGCTTCAACAATTAGTTTCCTCAGTTCCCAAACGTTTATTGAGTGTTGTTAAAAGAAAAGGTGATGTAACACAGTGGTGAACATGCCCTTTCCCAACTACTTTGGCACGTGTTGCAGCCATGAAATTCTAAGTTAATTATTATTTGCAAAAAAAAAAAAAGTTTATGAGTTTGAACATCAAATGTGTTGTCTTTGTAGTGCATTCAATTGAAGATGGGTTGAAAAGGATTTATATTATATTTACATCTAAAACAATTTCCCAACCCATATGGAAACGGGGTTTGAATACTGTATGTACAGTTGTGGTCAAACATTTATGTACATTTGTAAAGAACATAACGTTATGGCTGTCTTGAGTTTCCAATCATTTCTTTTGAGGTTTAAATGCTGATGACATCTATTAAACAAGACAAGAAGCAAGGAATTAAACAGAGACAGAACTCAATTTAGCTCAATTGAGGAGAAATGTTCAAACACTGTAAAAGGTACAGTGTTGTCCCAACAATTAGTTTCCTCAGTTCCCAAACGTTTATTGAGTGTTGTTAAAAGAAAAGGTGATGTAACAGTGGTGAACATGCCCTTTCCCAACTACTTTGGCACGTGTTCCATTCATGAATTTCTAAGTTAATTATTATTTGAAAAAGAAATAAAGTTTATGAGTTTGAACATCAAATATGTTGTCTTTGTAGCATATTCAACTGAATATGGCTTGAAAAGGATTTGCAAATCATTGTATTCTGTTTATATTTACATCTAACACAATTTCCCGACTCATATGGAAACAGGGTTTGTAGACACAAAGAGATTTACCGAAAACTTGGATATTTTCATCGTCAGCTTGAGCATTTGAGCGTGAATCGTCTTCATGAGTCAGGACGCTGCATTTAAAGCTCCATTGGTCAGACGAGTGGTGAAATGCAACGAGCGTTATGTTTTTGCACAGGATTTATTTTGCTGCTGATCGATTGAGGCCATTACATCAAACGCCAGTCCCGACTCAGATCACTTTGTAAAAATGTCTTTCAAAACTTTACAAAGGTGCCCTGACCAAAACAAAACAGTTTTATGGCGTCCCTCCCTTTGTCTCACAGTCAGAGAGAGAGAGAGAGAGAGCGAGCACAGGGACCGGCGGTTGTGTTCAGGAGGAAGATGGCTGTCAGTCGCTGTCAATCATCCGCTTTTTGATGCCATCGTCTTGGCACGGGCCTGTCTGTCTCCCAGCCAAACATCCATCAAAGAGTCATTCACGGCGGAGACAGGCGGAGTCACAGAAACACCAGGAAATCCACACGCTCGCTCCTTTCCTTTCCAGCTGCCACGTGAAATCTAGGTCTGCAGATGCAACCACGCTCATTTGAAGCCAGATCTTTGCTCGGGAAACATGGCTGCAAATCTATTACATCTAAGAGTGACAATTCCTCATAAGATACTGTACATTTAAAAAAAAACGATAACAGGCCTTGTGGTTAGAGTGTCCACCCTGAGATCTGTAGGTCGTGAGTCCGAGTTTCCATATGAGTTGGGAAATTGTGTTAGATGTAAATATAAACAGAATACAATGATTTGCAAATCCTTTTCAAGCCATATTCAGTTGAATATGCTACAAAGACAACATATTTGATGTTCAAACTCATAAACATTAACTTTAGAATTTGATGCCAGCAATACGTGACAAAGAAGTTGGGAAAGGTGGCAATAAATACTGATAAAGTTGAGGAATGCTCATCAAACACTTATTTGGAACATCCCACAGGTGTGCAGGCTAATTGGGAACAGGTGGGTGCCATGATTGGCTATAAAAACAGCTTCCCAAAAAATGCTCAGTCTTTCACAAGAAAGGATGGGGCGAGGTACACCCCTTTGTCCACAACTGCGTGAGCAAATAGTCAAACAGTTTAAGAACAACCTTTCTCAAAGTGACATTGCAAGAAATTTAGGGATTTCAACATCTACGCTCCATAATATCATCAAAAGGTTCAGAGAATCTGGAGAAATCACTCCACGTAAGCGGCATGGCCGGAAACCAACATTAAATGACCGTGACCTTCCATCCCTCAGACGGCACTGTATCAAAAACCGACATCAATCTATAAAGGATATCACCACATGGGCTCAGGAACACTTCAGAAAACCACTGTCACTAAATACAGTTTGTCATTACATCTGTAAGTGCAAGTTAAAGCTCTACTATGCAAAGCGAAAGCCATTTGTCAACAACATCCAGAAACGCCGCCGGCTTCTCTGGGCCCGAGATCATCTAAGATGGACTGATGCAAAGTGGAAAAGTGTTCTGTGGTCTGACGAGTCCACATTTCAAATTGTTTTTGGAAATATATATATATATATATATATATATATATATATATATATATAGTAAAAAAACAACATTAGAAGTATGGCATGCTTTGCGTACAAACTCAAGCAATAGTTCGATTTTTTTATGTATAAAAAATGAATGAGAATTTTATGTTGAACCTATTTTATGTCTTTTATTTATTAAATAATTCTATATTTAAAATACATCATTTAATTAAAAAAATGTACCGTAAATGGAACAGTGCCGCTGTTTTTTTTTTTTTAATACTGGCAACTGAACTGCCATTTTTTTTCATGTACTATAAGGCACACTTAAAATCCTGTTTGTTTTTTATATTTTTATTTTCTCAAAAAATCAACAGTGCACCTTTTAACCCTTATGTAGGTATTAAATCCGTTTGTGCTTACCGACCTCAAAGCTATTTTGTTTGATATAAGGTGAAGTGAAGTGAATTATATTTATATAGCGCTTTTCTCTAGTGACTCAAAGCGCTTTACATAGTGACACCCAATATCTAAGTTACATTTAAACCAGTGTGGGTGGCACTGGGAGCAGGTGGGTAAAGTGTCTTGCCCAAGGACACAACGGCAGTGACTAGGATGGCGGAAGCGGGAATCGAACCTGCAACCCCCAAGTTGCTGGCACGGCCGCTCTACCAACCGAGCTATAGGTGAAATAAGTGTGACCAGTAGATGGCAGTCACACACAGGAGAAACGTGTGGACTGCAGGTTGACGCCTGTTGAATAAATGACGCCCTATGGTGCGAAATATACGGTAAATTGATCCACACTTTTCTCCAGATATGCACCAAACATGTAAATAAACTAAAAAGTGTGTTGAAAATCAGCCCTTATATGATATTTATTCTTTGTAAGAGTCTCATTATTCAAGAACTATACTATTCTTTGTCATTTGTTGATAACTTGCCGTGGATGCAGTTAGGTGTTTACATCTTGTGTATATAATTGTCCCCTCATCAACAATAAAGTAAATGGCCCAAAAGGAGGCAATAGTTTTACTGAAATGGGACGTGATTCTCATAAGAAGAAGAGTTGCCAAAGCCTGCAGCGATATTACAATTGTAATAGATGAATATTGCTGGAAAAAGGTGAAAGTGTCCACTGGGTGCAGGTCTTGGTGGGCGATTCATCAAGAGCTACTTCAAAAAAGGTTCATTTAGCATTAAGGGGCGCCCCCAGCTGACGGCTGTTGTTCTAATGTTATTTTTGGGGATAAAGTCTTGGAAGGAAGAGCATTGGAGCCTAGAGGTCAAACATGTGTTCCATGAAGTCTTCTCTTGGCCCACTTTGATTGCTTCCTTTTGGTTCCGAGTGGGGGAGCCGCCTGGGTCTGCATGATGTCATCAATCTAACGCCCGTGTCCTTGGTCTGCTTTTTATCTGGTCTGAGATGGATGCCTGGCCGGGGTCCGTACTTCACACCTCCAGATGACAGCTGGACTGACAAGTCTTCCTTCAGCAGTTCTGGCATAAACAGGATCTGTGCTGATTTAGAACCAGGACCAGAGCGGTTCTGACCATGTTGATGTTTAGTGACAAACTTGCAATAATAAACATATGTTTGATGTACCGTAAGATTGTTTTTGTTCAAATAAAGCCAATAATGCCATTTTTTTGCGATTCACACTTGTTTAGAAAAGTATCAAAATACATTTTGGTACTGGTACCGGTACCAAAATGTTGGTATTAGGACAACACTAGATCAGGGTGTCGTAAATTAGAATTTTTTTTGTGTTAAAATAAAGCAAATAATGACATTTTTTGTGGTCCCCTTTATTTAGAAAAAGTAGCAAAAAGTACCGAATTACATTTTGGTACCAGGTACCAAAATATTGGTATTGGGACCACACTAGGCCAGGGTGCGTCGTAAATTAGATTTTTTTTTGTTAAAATAAAGCATATAATAAAAAATTTTGTGGTCCCATTTATTTAGAAAAGTAACGGAAAGTATGGAAAAGTACCGAAATACCTTTTGGTACCAGGTACCAAAATATTGGTATTGGGACAACAGTAGATCAGGGTATGTCGTAATTTTTTTTTTTTTTTATTAAAATGAAGCCAATAATGCAATTTTTTGTGATTCCCCCTTATTTAGAAAAGTATCGAAATACATTTCGGTACTGGTACCGGTACCAATATATTGGTATTGGGACAACACTATATCAGGGTATGTCGTAAATTACATTTTTATTTAAAAATAAAGCCAATAATGACATTTTTTGTGGTCCCCTTTATTTAAAGAAGTAACGGAAAGTACCAAAAAGTACCGAAATACATTTAGGTACCGGTACCAAAATATTGGTATTGGGACAACACTAAATCAGGGTATGTCGTAAATTATTATTATTTTTTTGGGGGGTTAAAATAAAGCCAATAATGACATTTCTTGTGTTCCCCTTTATTTAGATAAAGTAACGGAAAGTACCGAAAAGTACAGACATACATTTTGGCACCAGTACCAAAATATTGGTATTGGGACAACACTAGATCAGGGTATGTCGGGAATTAGATTTTTTTTTTTTTTTTTTTTGTTCAAATAAAGCCAATATCTACATTTTTTGTGGTCCCCTTTATTTAGAAAAGTAACAAAAAGTAACAAAATACATTTTGGTACCAGTACCAAAATATCGGTATTGGACAACACTAGATCAGGGTATGTCATAAATTAGATTTTTTTTTTGTTAAAATAAAGCCAATAATGACATTTTATGTGGTCCCCTTTATTTAGACAAATAACGAAAAGTACCGAAAAGTGTATTGCTGTGTATTGTTTTGCTGGATTGAATAAAATAACAAAATAAAATAAATACATTTTGGTACCGGTACCAAAATATCGGTATGTGGACAACCCTAGTACACACTATATATAGCTCAGTTGGTAGAGCGGCCGTGCCAGCAACTTGAGGGTTGCAGGTTCGATTCCCGCTTCCGCCAACCGAGTCACTGCCGTTGTGTCCTTGGGCAAGACACTTTACCCATCTGCTTCCAGTGCCACCCACACTGGTTTCTATGTAAAAATTAGATATTGGGTTTCACTTTGTAAAGCGCTTTGCGTCACTAGAGAAAAAGCGCTATATAAATATAATTCACTTCACTAATTCACTATTATATAGTTTGAACACACTATTTGGCATGCGGTATTTGGACCTTAGTAGATCAGGCCCTAATTGAGCCCCCTTTATGAACACAGACTCTCACTGCACTTCACTGCCAGTAATGTTAAAGACTCAAATGGGGACAACAACAAAATCTTGTTCCGGGCCACCAAAAAGCCTGGAACCTGAGATTAAAAAAAAAGGTTTTGTATTGTGCATAAAAGCATTAAAGATGTGCATCAGGCTGATGGTGTTTATTGGCACTCACGGCCCCATAAAGCATGCCCCCCCCCCCCTCGGAAGGATGAGACAGACATGCTCTATAGTCCAACTGATGGCATTTAACACGGAATATAAACTATAAAACACAATAATAAACATGAGCGCGGCAAATAAATCTGATTCATATTAGCCCTGAGGTGGGATTTATACAAGCTAAGATGGAGTCTTTGCACAAATTGATGGACCAAACTCCGCCCAGCAGGAGGGAGACACTAACACGGCCTTATAAACACACTTTAGAGTAGTTTCATCTCTCCTCCTCGCCCGGGCCTAAGTGCTTAAGTAATATACGGCTTTCATAAGCCAGCAGCGTGGCCGCCCAAATACGTCTCCATCCTCTGGGTGCTGTGATTAAGAAGAAAATATGCAGCGCCTTGCCGAGGAGTAAATTCAAAAAGAGACATAAAGTGGGAAAGTTGAGCGGATTTGAGCGGGGCGGCATCCATCAGCGCCGCCGGTAACGTGGCGCCCCTTTGGATGGGCGTAATATCGACCTGATGGATGTGATCTGAGCGCCCACGGACGACACGTGGAGAGGAAACAAGGCTTCTGGAGGTCCATTACACCTGCACTTTTATCCACTTCCACCTCTATTTATCCTGGCATCTTCCCCCGTTCTGCCGCCATGTGCCCGTCTCCGCCGATATACACACAAATGTACACATTCGTGGTCAAAAAGGTACATAACATCATGGCTGTCTTGAGTTTCCAATCATTTCTACAACTCTTATTTTTTTGCGTTATAGCAAATACTTGGTTTTGAAAATGTGACCAAATCTGCTGGGTCAAAAGTATACAAACAATTGAGCTGTTTGGCCACAATACCCAGCAAAGGTGAGGCCTTTAATCCCAGGAACACCACACCTACCGTTAAGCATGGTGGTGGTAGTATTCTGCTCTAGGCCTGTTTTGCTGCCAGTGGAACTGCTGCTTTACAGAGAGTAAATGGGACAATGAAGAAGGAGGATTACCTCCAAATTCTTCAGGAAAACCTAAAATCATCAACCAGGAAGTTGGGTCTTGGGCACAGTTTGGTGTTCCAACAGGACAATGACCCCAAACACATGTCAAAAGTGCTAAAGGAATGGTTGAATCAGCATACTTGCCAACCTTCCTGATTTTCCCGGGAGACTACCCAATTTCAGTGTCCTTCCCAAAAATCTCCCGGGGTAAAGACACAAAAGACATCAACGCGGGAACGAGGAAGAGCACAAAGAAAGCCAGCAAGGAACAAGGGAAGGGTGCCGGACGTGATGCTTACTCAGGGAGATCGGCTATGTTCTGGCAAAAGTCTTTTGGGTCCGCTGGCTTTTATGCCGCTCCCTCTCATCAGGGGACCAGGTGCGCTGATGCGCAGTTGCCTGCAGCTTTGTCGCTGTGTGGGCGTGCTGCGCCCAGCGTGAGCAGGGACGTGTCCAAGCGTGCGTGCAACAGAAGTCCCGAAAGTGGGTTCGAGTCCGCGCCGTGATCAAAAGTGGTAAAGGAATGGCTAAATCAGGCTGGAATTAAGGTTTTACAATCAATCAATCAATCAATGTTTACTTATATAGACCTAAATCACTAGTGTCTCAAAGGGCTGCACAAACCACAACACAAACCACTACGACATCCTCGGTAGGCCCACATAAGGGCAAGGAAAACTCACACCCAGTGGGACGTTGGTGACAAAGATCACGATGAGAAACCTTGGAGAGGACCTCAGAAGTGGGCAACCCCCCCCTCTAGGGGACCGAAAGCAATGGATGTCGAGCGGGTCTAACATGATACTGTGAAAGTTCAATCCATAATGGATTCAACACAGCCGCGAGAATCCAGTCCAAAGCGGATCCAACACTGCCCTCCCGGTAACAGTTCGAGATGCCACCTCAGTAGAAGCATTTCAGTCTCACCTTAAAACTCATTTGTATACTCTAGCCTTTAAATACACTCCCTTTTTAGACCAGTTGATCTGCCGTTTCTTTTCTTTTTCTCCTATGTCCCACTCTCCCTTGTGGAGGGGGTCCGAAGTCCTGATTTAAACATGTGGACAATGCTGAAGAAACAAGTCCATGTCAGAATACCAACACATTTAGCCGAACTGCACCAATTTTTTCAAGAGGAGTGGTCAGAAATTCAACCAGAAGCTTGTGGATGTCTACCAAAAGTGCGGTATTGCAGTTTTTTTAACGGGCATGACGGCGTGTCCTTTTCACGTCGCGACATTGCTGGTTTAACGAGCAGAGGAGCACGTTCAGCAGCGCACAATCACGGAGTACTTACAAGCAGACACAGTGTGTTGACAGAAACGGGAGAATGGATGCATTTTGGCCTAAAAAAAGTAAATATAAAAGGTGAAACTAACACTGAAACACCCTCAGGAAGAGGTGCTTTAAGACATGGCTAACGACTAACGTCCAGCCGCAGTCTGCAGTGTTTTAGCTACTTCTAAAATCCCTAATCACTCGCCTCCATGACGATGAATAAAGTATGTTTCCTACAAGATCTCGGGCCCAGAGAAGCCGGCGGCGTTTCTGGATGTTGTTGATAAATGGGTTTTGCTTTGCAAAGTAGAGCCGTAACTTGCACTTACAGATGTAGAGACCAACTGTATTTAGTGACAGTGGTTTTCTGAAGTGTTCCTGAGCCCATGTGGTGATATCCTTTAGAGATTGATGTCGGTTTTTGATACAGTGCCGTCTGAGGGATGGAAGGTCACAGTCATTCAATGTTGGTTTCCGGCCATGCCGCTTACGTGGAGTGATTTCTCCGGATTCTCTGAACCTTTTGATGAGATTATGGAGCGTAGATGTTGAAATCCCTAAATTTCTTGCAATTGCACTTTGAGAAAGGTTGTTCTTAAACTGTTTGACTATTTGCTCACGCAGTTGTGGACAAAGGGGTGTACCTCGCCCCATCCTTTCTTGTGAAAGACTGAGCATTTTTTGGGAAGCTGTTTTTATAGCCAATCATGGCACCCACCTGTTCCCAATTAGCCTGCACACCTGTGGGATGTTCCAAATAAGTGTTTGATGAGCATTCCTCAACTTTATCAGTATTCATTGCCACCTTTCCCAACTTCTTTCTCACGTCTTGCTGGCATCAAATTCTAAAGTTAATGATTATTTGCAAAAAGAAAAATGTTTATGAGTTTGAACATGAAATATGTTGTCTTTGTAGCATATTCAACTGAATATGGCTTGAAAATGATTTGCAAATCATTGTATTCTGTTTATATTTACATCTAACACAATTTCCCAACTCGTATGGAAACAGGGTTTGTATATACAAGACAGCGGCCGACGCGTAATCTGGCGAATGGCGTGCGCGGGGGAGCAGGAAGAAGGTTGCAGGGGGAAGTTCTGCAGAGCGAATCCATCATCTTTATTTCTTCCCCCAATGAGCTCATATTTTTCATGTGGCTGCACCGCGCTCACAAAAAATAGCCCCTTCCATTCTTCAAGAAACACAAAAAGAAATCATAACTCTCTCCTTTCCTCCCGTTTTCTAAAATAATCAATGCCTTGCAGAGGGGGGACTGGCGGCGCGACAAGCGTGGAAAGATGGCAGCGGGAGGGGGGGGGGGGTCTGTTTGTAGATAGTAAGAAAGGAGCAGACCGAGGGTATGTTTTACAGCCATCAAAAGTCATCATATTCGACATGCATGCTGTGAAATCCTCTCCAGCTACAGCGAGGCAAACACACATACACACACACACAATGCAGAACATGCGCAATGCGCGCACCCAAAGTACTCATGCAGTCGTGTCGTGGTCTTGTAAAGAACATAACGTCATGGCTGTCTTGAGTTTCTAAAAATGTCTACAACTCTTATTTTTTTGTGATGGAGCAGCGGTCGGCTCTAGAGCCGCGTGCGGCTTTTTAGCGCCGCCCTAGTGGCTCTCTGGAGCTTTTTCAAAAATGTATGAAAAATGGAAATAGGGGGAAAAAATACCAAAACATTTTTTTTTTTGCTTTAATATAGTTTCTGGCTTCACGGTGGCAGAGGGGTTAGTGCGTCTGCCTCACAATAAGAAGTTCCTGCAGTCCTGGGTTCAAATCCAGGCTCGGGATCTTTCTGTGTGGAGTTTGCATGTTCTCCCCGTGACTGCGTGGGTTCCCTCCGGGTACTCCGGCTTCCTCCCACCTCCAAAGAAATGCACCTGGGGATAGGCCCCTCCCACCTCCAAAGACATGCACCTGGGGATAGGCCCCTCCCACCTCCAAAGACATGCACCTGGGGATAGGCCCCTCCCACCTCCAAAGACATGCACCTGGGGATAGGCCCCTCCCACTTCTAAAGACATGCACCTGGGGATAAGTTGATTGGCAACACTAAATGCTCCCTAGTGTGTGAATGTTGTCTGTCTATCTGTGTTGGCCCTGCGATGAGGTGGCGACTTGTCCAGGATGTACCCCGCCTTCCGCCCGATTGTAGCTGAGATAGGCGCCAGCGCCCCCCCCGCGACCCCAAAAGGGAATAAGCGGTAGAAAATGGACGGATGGATATAGTTTCTGTAGGAGGACAAACATGACACAAACCTCCCTAATTGTTATAAAGCACACTGTTTATATTAAACATGCTTCACTGATTCGAGTATTTGGCGAACACCGTTTTGTCCTAATTTTGGCAGTCCTTGAACTCACCCTAGTTTGTTTACATGTACAACTTCCTCCGACTTTCTAAGACGTGTTTTATGCCACTTCTTTTTCTGTCTCATTTTGTCCATCAAACGAGGAAGAGCACAAAAAAAGCCAGCAAGGAACGAGGGAGGGGTGCCGGACGTGATGCTTACTGAGGGAGATTGGCTACGTTCTGGCAAAGGTCTTTTGGGTCCGCTGGCTTTTATGCCGCTCCCTCTCATCAGGGTCCAGGTGCGCTGATGCTTAATTGCCTGCATCTTTGTCGCTGCGTGGGCGTGTTGTGCCCAGCGTGAGCAGGGGCGTGTCCAAGCGTGCGTGCAGCAGAAGGCCCGAAAGTGGGTTCGAGTCCGCGCCGTGACAGCAGTTCAGCTAAATTTGTTGGTTTTCTGACATGGACTTGTTTCTTCAGCATTGTCCACACGTTTAAGTCAGGACTTTGGGAAGGCCATTCTAAAACCTTGCTTCTAGCCTGATTTAGCCATTCCTTTACCACTTTTGACATGTGTTTTTGGGTCATTGTCCTGTTGGAACACCAAACTGTGCCCAAGGCCCAACCTCCAGGCTGATGATTTTAGGTTGTCCTGAAGAATTTGGAGGTAATCCTCCTTGTTCATGGTCCCATTTACTGTCTGTAAAACACCAGTTCCGCTGGTAACAAAACAGGCCCAGAGCATAATACTACCACCACCATGCTTGACGGTAGGTATGGTGTTCTTGGGATTAAAGGCCTCGCCTTTTCTACTCCAAACATATTTCTGGGTATTGTGGCCAAACAACTCAATATCTTTTATACTTTTGACCCAGCAAATTTGGTCACATTTTCAGTAGACCAATATGTGGAGAGGCGCAGCCGACGGGCCGACGGCAGGGCACGCTGCAGCCCTGCCCAAGATGGCGGCAAGGAGGCGGAGAAGACAATGCCGCAATCGAATTCAGGTGTGTGGCGCACACACCGGGAAACAAGTAACATTTCTCCTGACACAGTATAAAAGTGGAGAAGGAGGAAAGATCGGGAAGGAGTTGGAGAGCCTGCAGGAGCAGATGAACAGCAAGAGCGATCAAAGAGCGACAGAGAGCGAGCTAGAGTAGAGGACGACGACGACCGCGGCTAAAAGAGTGGACCGTGAGCGATCAGGGGAAAGGTGCAGCTGCAAAACGATCCGACCCACACTGAAGCTTGTTTATTTTCAAAATAAACCAGAGTAAAACCTGCTTAAGAGCAAAATGTCCTTCCTTGATGGTCCTGGGAACCCACACAACAATAAACAACTGTCACACCATAATAAATTCATAAAAGAACCAAACTTCATGAATATTTTTGTGACCAAGTATGTGCTCCAATCATTCAATCACAAACAAAAACAAGAGTTGCAGAAATGATTGGAAACTCAAGACAGCCATGATGTTATGTTCTTTACGAGTGTATGTAAACTTTTGACTGCGATGTTGTTTGCGGCCGTCTCCACGCCACAACGGGTGTTGTTAGCACCTGTCAGCTGACTGACTTCTTGTTCCCGGTGGTTTATGGAAAGGAAAAAAAAAAAAAACATGTCCGCCGGGCTTCCGAGGCCCGCATTCCCCATCAATATGAATTCGCCACGGTCTTCATGCCGCGTTAAGAGCGAGCCCCTGTTTGAGTACGGCGAGTCACACGCTCGCCGTCGCACACCCGAGGAAATGAAAGGGGGCTAAATAGTCCTTTTTTAGAACGCTGCGTCCAATCAGCGCCGGAACAGAGCGGCCCTGTGAAGCGCCCGCCGTGTTCTTGGCGCTCCCAAGCACATTTGCTTTAAAACCCCAGATGTTGGCCAACGACGCACTCGGAGTTCTTTACGGCCGTGTCCTCCGCCTTTTTTACTGTAATTGAAACGGAAAAGACTCGCAGGGAAGCTTGGACACGCTTGTCCCTGGCTATTGGGGTCCGAACGAGCGGCCAGGACTGAAGGGCTCAGTTCCTCGACCTGTGGTTTATCAATGGCCACTTCATTAGGTACCAGGGTTATACGGTACACCAATACTAGTATGGTATCGCCGTACTAGTGAATACAAAACGGTGCTATACTCTGAAAAGTACGGGTTCGCAATTTATTCATCTTCTTAACAGACGTACACGCCGTCACGTCGTGACATTGCTGGAGCATGTTCGGCAGCGCACAATGACTGTCATGATCCGTGGCCCGGATCATGACAGTCATTTTCTGTTAGTTCTGGACTCCCTTACTTCCTGTTTGTGCACCTCTGGGTTTGTTTTGGTTTACGCGTGGATTAATTGGGTTCACCTGCCTCTGGTTAGTGGCCAGCACGCTCACCTGTTGGCGAGCACTAATCAGAGCTTTTTATTTACCTCTCTCGCCACACTTTTTTATTTTTATTTTTATTATCCACTATGGACTGGACTCTCACTATTATGTTAGATCCACTATGGACTGGACTCTCACTATCATGTTAGATCCACTATGGACTGGACTCTCACACTATTATGTTAGATCCACTATGGACGGGAGTCTCACAATATTATGTTAGATCCACTATGGACTGGACTCTTACTATTATGTTAGATCCACTATGGACTGGACTCTCACACTATTATGTTAGATCCACTATGGACTGGGCTCTCACTATTATGTTAGATCCACTATGGACTGGACTCTCTCACTATTATGTTAGATCCACTATGGACTGGACTTTCACACTATTATGTTAGATCCACTATGGACTGGACTCTCACACTATTATGTTAGATCCACTATGGACTGGACTCTCTCACTATTATGTTAGATCCACTATGGACGGGAGTCTCACAATATTATGTTAGATCCACTAAGGACTGGACTCTCACACTATTATGTTAGATCCACTATGGACTGGACTCTCACAATATTATGGTAGATCTGAACTCTCATTTTTATGTTAGATCTACTATGGACTAGACTCTCACAATTATGTTGGATCCACTATGGACTGGACTCTCATTTTTATGTTAGATCCACTATGGACTGGACTCTCACAATATTATGTTAGATCCACTATGGACTGGACTCTCACTATTATGTTAGATCCACTATGGACTGGACTCTCGCAATATTATGTTAGATCCACTATGGACTGGACTCTCATTTTTATGTTGGATCCACTATGGACTAGACTCTCACAATATTATGTTAGATCCACTATGGACTGGACTCTCATTTTTATGTTAGATCCACTATGGACTGGACTCTCACAATATTATGTTAGATCCACTATGGACTGGACTCTCACTATTATGTTAGATCCACTATGGACTGGACTCTCACAATATTATGTTAGATCCACTATGGACTGGACTCTCATTTTTATGTTAGATCCACTATGGACTAGACTCTCACAATATTATGTTAGATCCACTACGGACTGGACTCTCATTATTATGTTAGATCCACTATGGACTGGACTCTCAGTATTTTATACTCTCACAATATAATGCTAGATCCATTTGACGTCCATGGCACCGCTTGCCCAGGGTCCCCTCCAAGGTTTCTCACTGTCATCCCATTGGGTTGAGTTTTTTCTTGCCCTGATGTGGGATCTGAGCCGAGGATGTCGGTGTGGCTTGTGCAGCCCTTTGAGACACTCGTGATTTAGGGCTATACAAATAAACATTGATTGATTGATTGATATCTCCTGACTGGCCTGGGATCCCCCGGGGAAGAGCTGGACGAAGCGGCAGGGGTGAAGTAAGTCTGGCCTTCCCTGCTTAGGCTGCTGCCCGACCTCAGATAAGCGGAAGTAGATGGATGAATGGATGGATTGTCACAAGGTTGGACCTGCTGCTTCTTCCTTGGCATCTCCATCCCCGCCCGCCTTTTTAAAGCGTGCCGAAAGTCAATTATCCACACCACTTGTCCCTGACATCATTGCACTAATACAAGCTGCTCTTGACCTTATGTTTGTGTGTCGTGCTGGATGGGGAGTGTCACACACACACACACACACACACACACACACACACACACACCGTGATTGGATTAACTTCAGATGTCGTGTGTGCCCGGGTCAATTACACAGGCTGGGTTGCGATTCGACAACCTTCAGCCTGAGCCGCCCTGCCCCCGCCGCCCCTCTCTCCTCCTTCACACGTCCCCCGAAGGCCTGCTCGCTGCCTTCCACGCCATCCCTGCACACGCCCACACTCGCTTCCACGCCATCCCTGCACACGCCCCCACTCACTTCCACGCCATCCCTGCACACGCCCACACTCACGTCCCGTGCGTCTCGCGCTCAAACAAACGCCCAGAGGAACGCTCCATCCGTCCGTGGCCCCTTTGTCTCTTTGTGTTCTGTCCCTCTGGAGTCCAGAGGGGTCATCTCAAGAGGAGGGGGCGTGGGGGGACTCATCATCAAGTCAATTAAGTGAGTCTGATTGCCGTGGTAATTGGTCTGGGTTATAACATTATCATTAGCGCCTCACGATGGGATGCAGCAGTCAGATGAGAGGAGACTAATAGCACAGAAGGAGGACCATATTGCCACTCTGGAAAGGCAGTAAAGATAGAGAAACGTGTTAGCAACATTTACAGTTTTTCTATGCCGCAGGTGTCCAACTCAAAACCCAGGTCGGCGACATCACTTTATCTGGAAACTATACGTGTCGATAAAGTACGTCATATTTGGCCGCCTGCCTTGACTCACGTATGAACTTGAAGTGCCATCCCATCCCTAACCCACAGGCTTCAATATGATGTCCGTCCACCTTTGGCAGCTGTTACAGCTTCAACTCTTCTGGGAAAGGCTGTCCACAAGGTTGCGGAGTGTCTTAATAGGAATGTTCCACCATTCTTCCAAAAGTGTATTGGTGAGGTCACACACTGAAGGCCTGGCTGTCTGTCTCCGTTCTAATTCATCCCAAAGGTTTTCTATCGGGTTCAGGTCAGGACTCTGTGCAGGCCAGTCAAGCTCCATACTCTATCATCCATATGTCCAGGCCAAGTCATTAGGACACCTGTTTATGATCATTTGAAAGGGTGGCCAAATACTTTTGGCAATATAGTGTATACGTGTGTGTATATGCCTTTATACATATGTACACAAATGTACATTATGTATATATCTGTTTATGTATTTATATATATGTATGTATATATATATATATGTGTGTGTATATATATATATATATACTCTATGTAGTTGTATATATATATTTGTATGTATATGTATATTTGTGTATAATTGTATATTAAACATATGTATATATGTGTATATGTATATATGTTCTAATCGGGTTCAGGTCAGGACTCTGTGCAGGCCAGTCAAGTTCCAGACTCGTTCACCCATGTGTCCAGGCCAAGTCATTAGGACACCTGATTCTGATCATTCGAAAGGGTGGCCAAATACTTTTGGCAATATAGTGTATATATACATGTACACATATGTATAAATGTATATATATATCTATGTATTTATATATATAAATATGTACACATATGTATATTATGTTTATATCTGTATATGTATTTAAATATATTTATGTCTATGTGTATAAATATTTATACTGTATGTAGTTGTATATATATTTGTATGTAAATATTCATATGTACATGTATATTTGTGTATAAAACGTGTGTATATTTGTATATTATGTACATATGTGTATATGTATATATATGTTCTATCGGGTTCAGGTCAGGACTCTGTGCAGGCCAGTCGAGTTCCATACTGTGTCATCCATGTGTCCAGGCCAGGTGATTAGAACACCTGATACTGAACATTTGGAAGGGTGGCCTAATACTTTTGGCAATATAGTGAATATGTGTGTATATATACGTGTACACATATGTATAAATGTATATATCTATGTGTGTATGTATATATATATATATATATATATATATATATATTAATATACTGTATGTAGTTGTATATATATTTATATGTATATGTGTGTATAATTGTATATTAAAAGTGTTAATATGTGTATATTATGCGTATATGTACATATATGTTCTATTGGTTCAGGTCAGGACTCTGTGCAGGCCAGTCAAGTTCATCCAAACCAGACACTGTCATCCAGGTCTTTATGTACCTTGCTTTGTTCACAGTCATGTTGGAAAAGGAAGGAACTTACTGCAAACTGTTCCCACAAGGATGGGTGCATGAAATTGTCCAAAATGTCACCCACATCCGCGGTCGTCTCCAAGGTTACTCATTGTCATTCCACTGGTTTGAGTTTTTCCTTGGCCTGATGTGGGATCTGAACCAAAGATGTCGTTGTGGCTTGTGTAGCCCATTGAGACACTTGGGATTTAGGGCTATATAAATAAACATTGATTGATTGATCACTAGGCCATATTTCAATACACCACACGGTGGTGCTGTTATCAAACTCCCATGTTTTGAAGTGGAAAATACTTGAAATTTCTCCCACAGCTGTACAACTTGAGTTAAGTCAAATCATCGGCAATCTGGTGCAAAACTTGAGAGGACTGACAAGCACGAGTGTGTTAAACATGTTGGCAAGATTGCTTGAAAATATCATGAATTTAAGCCTGCAGTAATATTTCAATTCGCCACTAAGTGGTGCTGTTATCAAACACCCATGTTTTGAAGTGTTTAGAAAAGAAACGAAACGTTCCGAAAAGTACCGAAATACATTTTGATACCGGTACCAAGATATTGGTATTAGGACAACACTAGATCAGGGTATGTCTTAAATTTGATTTTTTTTTGTTAAAATGAAGCCAATGACATTTTTTGTGGTTCCCTTTATTTAGAAAAGTACCGAAATAAATTTTGGTACCGGTACCAACATATTAGTATAACACTATTAGGGTGTGTCGTAAATTAGAATTATTTAGTTAAAATAAAGCAAATAATGACATTTCTGGTCCCCTTTATTTACAAAAGTAACGAAATTTATCGAAATACATTTTGGTACCGGTACCAAAATATTGCTATCGGGACAACACTAGATCAGAATATGTCGTAAATTAGATTTTGTGTCAAAATTTAGCTAATAATGACATTTGTTGTGGTCCCCTTTATTTAGAAAAGTAACAAAAAGTTCCTTTAAGAATCAAAATAAATTTTGGTACCGGTACCAAAATATTGGTATTGGGACAACACTAGATCAGGGTATGTTGTAAATTAGATTTTTTTTGTGTTAAAATTTAGCCAATACTGACATTTCTTGTGGTCCCCTTTATTTAGAGAAGTAACGAAAAGTTCCTTAAAGAACCAAAATACATTTTGGTACCGGTACTGGTACCAAAGTATTGGTATTGGGACAACATTAGATCAGGGTATGTCGTAAATTAGAATTATTTTGTTAAAATAAAGCCCATAATGACATTTCTTGTGGTCCCCTTTATTTACAAAAGTAACGAAAAGTACCGAAACACATTTTGGTACCGGTACCAAAATGTTGGTATTGGGACAACACTAGATCAGGATATGTTGTAAATTAGATTTTTTTTTGTGTCAAAATGTAGCCAATAATGACATTTACTGTGGTCCCCTTTATTTAGAAAAGTAACAAAAAGTTCCTTAAAGAACCAAAATACATTTTGGTACCGGTATTGGTATCAAAATGTTGGTATTGGGACAACACTAGATCAGGGTATGTCGTAAATTACATTTTTTTTGTTAATATAAAGCCAATAATGACATTTTTTGTAGTCCCCTTCATTTCGAAAAGTAACGAAAAATAACAATACATTTTGGTACCGGTACCAACATATTGGTATGGGGACAACACAACTCCCCTGACAGCAGAGGTGTGCTCAGTAATTGTTTCCGCGGACGTGACGTCTGTTTTTCTTCACAAAACGCAAACATTTTTCTCCCCGAGCGTCTATCAGATCCCTGGTGAGGAATGTCGACTTAGCGGAAATTGAATTTTGCATTTCTTGACACACCGGAGTTAATAGAATAGATGCTGGGGGGTTTGAAAGTCAAACAAACACACCTGCCATTCATTTATGTTTGTTTGTTAGTTGTTGTTGTTTATTTAGCTGAGAAAGATCTTGTGTTTGTTGGGCGGGGATCAAAGACACCAAAGAGAAGATCATCAGAGGCTGAATGTTTGATCCTCAACATCAACATTGGCGTCTAATACGGCTTGAATAAAGACAGATTTACATGACTGAGAAGCAGCGGGTGTTGTTGGGAATATTTCCTCCCAATCCGGGTTTTAGCATGGCCTTTATATCGTACCTCCGCTCTTTGTGGGCGTGCCGGGCCAATGGGGGCCACACTGCCGGCCAAAACCACTTCCGGGGGAGCTTCAGACCCAACTTGTCACGCTGTCAAAACAGGACCACAAAAAATTGCATTATTGGCTTTATTTTAACACAAAAAGGCCCTGCGATGAGGAGGCGACTTGTCCAGGGTGTACGCCACCTTCCGCCCGATTGTAGCTGAGATAGGCACCAGCGCCCCCCGCGACACTAAAGGGAATAAGCGGTAGGAAATGGATGGATGAATTTAACAAAAAAAATCCAATTTACGACAAACCCTGATCTAGTGTTGTCCCGATACCAATATTTTGGTACCGGTACCAAAATGTATTACTGCACTTTTCAGTACTTTTTGATACTTTTCTAAATCAAAAGGGGACCACAAAAATTGCATTATTGGCTTTATTTTAACAAAAACATCTAATTTTCAACATACCCTGATCTAATGTTGTCCCGATACCAATATTTTGGTACTGGTACCAAAATGTATTTCTGCACTTTTCAATACTTTTCGGTACTTTTTGATACTTTTCTAAATCAAAGGGGACTACAAAAATTGCATTATTGGCTTTATTTTAACACAAAAAGGCCCTGCGATGAGGTGGCGACTTGTCCAGGGTGTACGCTACCTTCCGCCTGATTGTAGCGGAGATAGGCACCAGCGCCCCCCGCGACCCTACAGGGAATAAGCGGTAGAAAATGGATGGATGGATTTAACAAAAAAAAACAAGATTCACGACAAACCCTGATCTAGTGTTGTCCCGATACCAATATTTTGGTACCGGTACCAGTACCAAAATGTATTTCTGCACTTTTCAGTACTTTTCGGTACTTTTTGATACTTTTCTAAATCAAAGGGGACTACAAAAATTGCATTATTGGCTTTATTTTAACACAAAAAGGCCCTGCGATGAGGTGGCGACTTGTCCAGGGTGTACACTACCTTCCGCCCGATTGTAGCGGAGATAGGCACCAGCGCCCCCCGCGACCCTACAGGGAATAAGCGGTAGAAAATGGATGGATGGATGGATTTAACAAAAAAAACAAGATTTACGACAAACCCTGATCTAGTGTTGTCCCGATACCAATATTTTGGTACCGGTACCAGTACCAAAATGTATTTCTGCACTTTTCAGTACTTTTCGGTACTTTTTGATACTTTTCTAAATCAAAGGGGACTACAAAAATTGCATTATTGGCTTTATTTTAACACAAAAAGGCCCTGCGGTGAGGTGGCGACTTGTCCAGGGTGTACACCACCTTCCGCCCGATTGTAGCGGAGATAGTCACCAGCGCCCCCCGCGACCCTAAAGGGAATAAGCGGTAGAAAATGGATGGATGGATTTAACAAAAAAATCAAATTTACGACAAACCCTGATCTAGTGTTGTCCCGATACCAATATTTTGGTACCGGTACCATTATCAAAATGTATTTCTGCACTTTTCAGTACTTTTTGATACTTTTCTAAATCAAAGGGGACCACAAAAATTGCATTATTGGCTTTATCAAATTAAATTTAAGACACCCTGATCTAGTGTTGTCCCGAAAACAATATTTTGGTACCGGTACCAAAATGTATTTCTGTACTTTTCAGTAATTTTCGGTACTTTTTGATACTTTTCTAAATCAAAAGGGACCACAAAAAATGCATTATTGGCTGTATTTTAACAAAAAAATCGAATTTACTACATACTGATACCAATATTTTGGTACCGGTACCAAAATGTATTTTAGTACTTTTCAATACTTTTCTAAATAAATAAAAAAGGGTGGCCACAAAAAGTTGCATTATTGGCTTTATTTTAACAACAACAACAAAAAATTAAATTATCGACATACCTTGATCTAGTGTTGTCGCGATACAATATTTTGCTACCGGTCCCAATACCAAAATGTATTTCTGTACTTTTTGGCACTTTGATACTTTTGTAAATAAAAGGGGACAAAAAAAAATTGCATTATTGGCTTTATTTTAGCAAAACAAATTAACGACACACCCTGATCTACTGTTGTCCTGATACCAATATTTTGCTACAGGTACCAATACCAAAATGTATTTCTGTACTTTTTAGTACTTTTGGATACATTTTTAAATAAAAGGGGACCACAAAAAATTGCATTATTGGCTTTATTTTATTACAAAACATCTAATTTACGACACACCCTGATCTAGTGTTGTCTTAAAACCACTATTTTGGTACCGGTACCAAAATGTATTTCTGTACTTTTGATACATTTCTACATAGAAGGGGACCACAAAAAATTGCATTATTGGCTTTATTTTAACTTAATCAAATTTAAGACACACCCTGATCTAGTGTTGTCCGGATATCAATATTTTGGTACTGGTTCCGATACCTAAAATTAATTTCTGTACTTTTTGGTACTTATCGATACTCTTCTAAATAAAAGGGGACCACAAAAAATTCATTATTGGCTTTATTTTAACAAAACAAATTTACGACACACCCTGGTATAGTGTTGTCCTGATACGGGTACCAATACCAAAATGTATTTCTGTACTTTTTAGTACTTTTGGATACATTTCTAAATAAAAGGGGACCACAAAAAAATTGCATTATTGGCTTTATTTTAATTTAAAAAATCTAATTTACTACACACCCTGATCTAGTGTTGTCCTGATACCAATATTTTGGTACCAATACCAAAATGTACTTTTCGATTATTTTCTACATAGAAGGGGACCACAAAAAATTGCATTATTGGCATTATTTTAACGAAAAAAATCAAATTTACGACATACCCTGTACTGATGTTGTCCTGATACCAATATTTTGGTACCGGTACCAAAGTGTATTTCTGTATTTTTCGGTAATTTTCAATACTTAAAAAAAATAAAAAGGGACCACAAAAAATTGCAATTTTGGCTTTATTCTAACAAAAAAATCAAATTAACGACACAACCTGAGCTAGTGTTGTCTTGATACCAATATTGTGGTATCGGTTCTGATATCAAAATGTATTTCTGTACTTTTCATACATTTCTACATAAAAGGGACCACTAAAAATTGCATGATTGGCTTGATTTTAACAAAAAATTTCAATATACCCTGATCTAGTGTTGTCCTGATACCAATATTTTGGTACAGGTACCAATACCAAAATGTATTTCTGTACTTTTTGGTACATTTCTAAATAAAAGGGGACCACAAAAAAAATTGCATTATTGGCTTTATTTTAATAAAAAAAAAAATCTAATTTACGACACACCCTGATCTAGTGTTGTCTCAAAACCACTATTTTGGTACCGGTACCAAAATGTATTTCTGTACTTTTGATACATTTCTACATAGAAGGGGACCACAAAAAATTGCATTACTGGCTTTATTTTAACCAAACAATCAAATTTACGACACACCCTGATCTAGTGTTGTCCCGATACCAATATTTTGCTACAGGTACCAATACCAAAATGTATTTCTGTACTTTTTGGTACATTTCTAAATAAAAGGGGACCACAGAAAAATTGCAATATTGGCTTTATTTTAACAAAAAAATCTAATTTACGACACACCCTGATCTAGTGTTGTCTTGATACCAATATTTTGGTACAGTTTTTGTTCCCTCCCAAACCCCGGTGCAGGTCTTGGCTTTGGTGTGGCCTTTATACCGTACCTCCGCACTTTGTGTGCGTGCCGGACCAACGGGGGCCACATTGTCGGCGAAAAGCGGCGTGCATACATTTGTTATCGCGCGTGACTTCCGGGGCAGCTTCAGACCCGACTTGTCACGTTGTCAAAACAAGAAGACGCTGCTCAAAGACGCCTGTCACTCGCCTCTCTTAAGCGTGGCTAAATATTCATGGCTGCTTATCTGGCGGCTCGGCGCTGAAGTGACTAGCGCTATTAGCCTCCCCCCCTCCTCCCTCGGTGATGTAACAGCTGCTCGGCGAGTCGATACAGGCCAGGCTGCTATGGGGTCAAAGGTCAATTCAACAAGAGGAAAGTGATATCAGCTCCCAGAGAGAGAGAGAGAGAGACTTACATCCGGGCTCTTGCTGGAACACAAACAGAGGATTAGCTGGACAACACTGCCACTTGGTGGTTGAAGGCTGTTACTACATAAACAACAGCCAAACGCAGTATAAATCAGAGTGGAGGGATTATTATTATTATTATTATTATGGGCTTTAAATGACATGTATCGTTAAATCATTTGTAGTTTACGATTTTTGACCACAAAAAATCACATTTTAATAACAAAAAATAATCCTGTCATGTCAGCAACTATCAATAGATCAGTAAATCACATTTTATTTACCCCTCAAAGGGCTCAACAACATTAAGACACACCCTGATCTAGTGTTGTCCCCATACCAATATTTTGGTACTGGTATCCTGTATTTTTCAGATTTTTTTGACAATTTTCTAAATAAAAGGGGACCACAAAAAATGGCATTACTGGCTTTATTTTAACAAAAAATTCTAATTTACAACACACCCTGACCTAGTGTTGTCCCAATACCAATATTTTGGTATCGGTACCGATATGTATTTCTATACTTTTCGGTACTTTGATACTTTTCTAAATAAAGGGGACCACAAACAATTGCATTATTTTAACAAAAAAATCTAACTTACGACATACCCTGATCGAGTGTTGTCCCGATACCAATATTTTGGTACTGGTACCAAAATGTATTTCTGTACTTTGACATTTCTTAATAAAAGGAGACCACGAAAATGTGCATAATTGGCTTTATTTTAACAAAAAAAAAAAATTAATTTACAATACACGCTGATCTAGTGTTGTCCCCATACCAATATTTTGGTACCGGTACCAAAATGTATTTTTCCAATTTTTCGATAGTTTTCTAAATAAAAGGGGACCACAAACAATTGCATTATTTGCTCTATTTTAATTAAAAAAAAAACCTAACGTACGACACCCTGATAAAGTGTTGTCCCCATACCAATATTTTGGTACCAGTACCGAAATGTATTTCTATACTTTTCGGTACTTTGATACTTTTCTAAATAAAGGGGACCACAAACAATTGCATTATTTGCCTTATTTTAACAAAATTTAACTTACGACATGCCCTGATCTAATGTTGTCCAGGTACCAATATTTTGGTACAAATACCAGTACCAAAATGTACTTCTGTACTCTTTGGAACTTTTCGGTACATTTTTAAATAAAAGGGGACCACAAACAATTGCATTATTTTAACAAAAAAAAATCAAATTTACGACACCCTGATCAAGTGTTGTCCCAATACCAATATTTTGGTACCAATACCAGTACCAAAATGTACTTCTGTACTTTTTGGAACTTTTCTGTACTTTTCTAAATAAAGGAGACCAAAAACAATTGCAATATTTGCCTTATTTTAACAAAAAAATCAAACTTATGACATACCCTAATCTAATGTTGTCCCGATACCAATATTTTGGTACCAATACCAGTACCAAAATGTACTTCTGTACTTTTTTTAAATTAAAGGGGACCACAAACAATTGCATTATTTGCTTTACTTTAACAAAAAAATCTAAAATACGACACCCTGATCAAGTGTTGTCCCATTACCAATATTTTGGTACCAATACCAGTAACAAAATGTACTTCTGTACTTTTTGGAACTTTTCTAAATAAAGGAGACCACAAACAATTGCAATATTTGCCTTATTTTAACAAAAAAAAAATCAAACTTACGACATACCCTGATCTAATGTCCCGATACCAATATTTTGGTACCAATACCAGTAACAAAATGTACTTCTGTACTCTTTGGAACTTTTCGGTACTTTTCTAAATAAAAGGGGACCGCAAACAATTGCATTATTAGCTTTATTTTATAAAAAAAAAATCAAATTTACAACACACCCTGATCTAGTGTTGCCCCAATACCAATATTTTGGTACCAGTACCAAATGTATTTCTGTACTTTGATACTTTTCTAAAGGGGACCACAAACAATTGCATTATTTGCTTTATTTTAACACAAAAAACTAACTTACGACATACCCTGATCTAGTGTTGTCCCGATACCAATATTTTGGGACCGGTACTGGTATCAAAATCTATTTCTGTACTTTTTGGTGCTTTTCTAAATAAGGAGGACCACAATTGTATTTTTGGTTTAATTTTAACAAAAAAAAAATCAAACTTATGACACACCTTTTAATTAGTGTTGTCCCGATACCAATATCTTGGTGCCGGTACTAAAATATAATTCTGTACTTTTTGATATTTTTCTAAATAAAAGGGGACCACAACAAATTGCATTAATGGCTTTCTTAATATAATTTACGACATACTCTGATCTAGTGTTGTCCCAATTCCAATGTTTTGGTACCGGTACCAAAATGTATTTCTGTCTTCTTCTGTATTTTTCAATATTTTTCTAAATAAAAGGGGAACACAAAAAAATGCATTGTTGGTTTTATTTTAACAAGAATATCTTAGGGTACTGTCAAGTTCTTCAGGTCTTTTCACAGCCGTACCAAACTTAAAAGGACCAGTTGGACTCAAGAAGGACACAAAAGGACAACTCAATCCTCTTTCCTTGGGATTTATTGATGTTTGATTAGAAGCAATGCAATAAAGTGGGTTATCGCTGTAAATGAATGGATGAACTCCATGAAATAATACTACTGTATTCAAAGAGCGAGTATATTTCTTAATATTGTACAATAAATAAACCATGAATCCAATTAGAATAAATAATATAATTATGTCAAAATATTAATTCTCTTATATCAAAATGTCGCCATTGCATCCACAAATAAAGTGAATAGCAGACAGTGGTTGACTGGACTGCATCATAAAATGCATTGACAAGCATCAAACAATTAACACAACCCAGGAACAAATCAGACAATTGTTGACAGTTCAAACGTTTCATTCAGTTGACTATATTCAGAGAAACAGACATATTAGTAGATGCTAACAGCTCCATTCAAAATGAATGTAGCGGCTAAGCTACATAGATGCAACTCACCAATTCCGCTGATAAATCACACTTAAACACTCTCGCACGACAACTCACGGCTTCAGTAGTTGGCTCCTGTAGTTCGACATTATTACATTTCAGTTAAAAGGCTTAAGTTAATAACTAAAGAGTCAAATCCGAGTCACGTCGCTCTCGCTCTTCCTGGTAGCAGCCCACTACCGGGTTTGATGCTTCCCGCAATAGGTCACGTGACCACGCGACGTAAAGACGCACGCGGTCATGTGACCGTGTGACGTAATGACGCACGCAGGGACAGCGAAGACAACGAAAATAAATAGGATATTTAATTGGGATTTGAAAGGTTATTTAAATTGAAAGGATCCCATTCATCCATTTTCTACCGCGGGGGGCGCTGGCGCCTATCTCAGCTACAGTCGGGCGGAAGGCGGGGTACACCCTGGACAAGTCGCCACCTCATCGCGGGGCCAACACAGATAGACAGACAACATTCACACACTAGGGACCATTTAGTGTTGCCAATCAACCTATCCCCAGGTGCATGTCTTTGGAGGTGGGAGGGGCCTATCCCTAGGTGCATGTCTTTGGAAGTGGGAGGGGCCTATCCCCAGGTGCATGTCTTTGGAAGTGGGAGGGGCCTATCCCCAGGTGCATGTCTTTGGAGGTGGGAGGGGCCTATCCCTAGGTGCATGTCTTTGGAGGTGGGAGGGGCCTATCCACAGGTGCATGTCTTTGGAGGTGGGAGGGGCCTATCCCCAGGTGCATGTCTTTGGCGGTGGGAGGGGCCTATCCCCAGGTGCATGTCTTTGGAGGTGGGAGGGGCCTATCCCCAGGTGCATGTCTTTGGAGGTGGGAGGGGCCTATCCCCAGGTGCATGTCTTTGGAGGTGGGAGGGGCCTATCCCCAGGTGCATGTCTTTGGAGGTGGGAGGGGCCTATCCCCAGGTGCATGTCTTTGGAGGTGGGAGGGGCCTATCCCCAGGTGCATGTCTTTGGAGGTGGGAGGGGCCTATCCCCAGGTGCATGTCTTTGGAGGTGGGAGGAAGCCGGAGTACCCGGAGGGAACCCACGCATTCACGGGGAGAACATGCAAACTCCACACAGAAAGATCCCGAGCCTGGATTTGAACCCAGGACTGATATTTAAGTAAAATTATATTTAAATAGGGGGATTTAATTAGAAAGAATATTCAATGGGGTTTGAAAGGATATTTAAATGGGGATAATTTAATGGGGTTTTGTCACCCAGGTTACATCTACATTTCCAAAAAAAAAAAAAACGAAAAATGATTTTGTGATGCTAATATCGACTTAATAATAGTAGTATTGACTAGCTATGCTCATATAGTTGGTATCATTACAGTGGATGTCAGGTGTAGATCCACCCATGGTGTTTGTTTACATTGTGAAGCCAGTGAGCTATTGTATCCTCATATGGTGTGTAGTCAAGCATGTTTAGCTATTCCTCGTCCTCCAGTGATAATGTTACTTGTTGGAAACTTTATTCGTCACCATGGAGGCGACGATTAGTGATTTAGAAGTAGCTAAAGCACCTCTTCCTGAGGGCGTTTCAATGCCTCGCAAAAATGACTAATGATCTATTGCTAACGATGGATTCTGATGCGTCATCTATGTTGCTGCTCCTCCATCTTAGCGCTGCTTTCGATACCGTCGATCATAATATTTTATTAGAGCGTACCAAAACACGAATTGGTATGTCAGACTTAGCCCTGTCTTGGTTTAACTCTTATCTTACTGACAGGATGCAGTGTGTCTCCCATAACAATGTGACCTCGGACTATGTTAAGGTAACGTGTGGAGTTCCCCAGGGTTCGGTCCTTGGCCCTGTACTCTTCAGCATCTACATGCTGCCGCTAGGTGACATCATACGGTGTTAGCTTTCACTGTTATGCTGATGACACCCAACTCTACATGCCCCTAAAGCTGACCAACACGCCGGATTGTAGTCAGCTGGAGGCGTGTCTTAATGAAATTAAACAATGGATGTCCGCTAACTTTTTGCAACTCAACGCCAAAAAAACGGAAATGCTGATTATCGGTCCTGCTAGACACCGACCTCTATTTAATAATACAACTCTAACATTTGACAACCAAACAATTAAACAAGGTGACTCGGTAAAGAATCTGGGTATTATCTTCCACCCAACTCTCTCCTTTGAGTCACACATTAAAAGCGTTACTAAAACGGCCTTCTTTCATCTCCGTAATATCGCTAAAATTCGCTCCATTTTGTCCACTAAAGACGCTGAGATCATTATCCATGCGTTTGTTACGTCTCGCCTCGATTACTGTAACGTATTATTTTGGGGTCTCCCCATGTCTAGCATTAAAAGATTACAGTTGGTACAAAATGCGGCTGCTAGACTTTTGACAAGAACAAGAAAGTTTGATCATTTTACGCCTATACTGTATATACCTTTATATACATATATACATACATATATACCTATACTGTATATACCTTTATATACATATATACATACATATATACCTATACTGTATATACCTTTATATACATATATACATACATATATACCTATACTGTACATACCTTTATATACATATATACATACATATATACCTATACTGTACATACCTTTATATACATATATACATACATATATACCTATACTGTACATACCTTTATATACATATATACCTATACTGTATATACCTTTATATACATATATACATACATGTATACCTATACTGTATATACCTTTATATACATATATACATACATGTATACCTATACTGTATATACCTTTATATACATATATACATACATATATACCTATACTGTATATACCTTTATATACATATATACATACATATATACCTATACTGTATATACCTTTATATAAATATATACATACATATATACCTATACTGTATATACCTTTATATACATATATACATACATATATACCTATACTGGCTCACCTGTACTGGCTTCCTGTGCACTTAATATGTGACTTTAAGGTTTTACTACTTACGTATAAAATACTACACGGTCTAGCTCCATCCTATCTTGCCGATTGTATTGTACCATATGTCCCGGCAAGAAATCTGCCTTCAAAAGACTCCGGCTTATTAGTGATTCCTAGAGCCCCAAAAAAGTCTGCGCGTTCTAGAGCGTTTTTTCCGTTCGGGCTCCAGTACTCTGGAATGCCCTCCCGGTAACAGTTCGAGATGCTACCTCAGTAGAAGCATTTAAGTCTCATCTGTATACTCTAGCCTTTAAATAGACTCCCTTTTTAGACCAGTTGATCTGCCGCTTCTTTTCTTTTTCTCCTATGTCCCACTCTCCCTTGTGGAGGAGGTCTGGTCCGGTGGCCATGGATGAAGTACTGGCTGTCCAGAGTCGGGACCCAGGATGGACCGCTCATCTGTGTATCGGTTGGGGACATCTCTTCGCTGCTGATCCGCCTCCGCTTGGGATGGTTTCCTGCTGGCTCCACTGTGGACTGGACTCTCGCGGCTGTGTTGGATCCACTATGGATTACACTCTCACAGTATTATGTTAGACCCGCTCGACATCCATTGCTTTTGGTCCCCTAGAAGGGGAGGGGGGTCCTTGCCAAGGTTTTCATAGTCATCATCATCATGCCACCCGAACGCCTCCCTAGGGAGGTGTTTAGGGCACGTCCAACCGGTAGGAGGCCACAGGGAAGACCCAGGACACGTTGGGAAGACTATGTCTCCCGGCTGGCCTGGGAACGCCTCGGGATCCCCCGGGAAGAGCTAGACGAAGTGGCAGGGGAGAGGGAAGTCTGGGTTTCTCTGCTTAGGCTGTTGCCCCCGCGACCCGACCTCGGATAAGCGGAAGATGATGGATGGATGATGGATCATCATCACCGACGTCCCACTGGGTGTGAGTTTTCCTTGCCCTTATGTGGGCCTACCGAGGATGTCGTAGTGGTTTGTGCAGCCCTTTGAGACACTAGTGATTTAGGGCTATATAAATAATCATTGATTGATTGATTATAACTACACCTTTATCTTTACTTTTTTAAGCCAAAATGCGTCCGTTCTCCCTTTTCTGTCTACACACTGTGTCTGCTTGTAAGTACTCTGTGATTGTGCGCTGCCGAACATGCCCCCCGGCTCTTAAAACCAGCAACGTCATGCCCGTTAAAAATAATAATAAAAATTGGGAACCGCTACTTTTCAAACAGAGTATAATACCATGTTTTATCCATTAGTACCGTGATACCTGCACTAGTACAAGTCTCCTGTAAAGTACATGCTAGTATTGTTACTGTAGTGATGTCCCTCAAGCCTGGTGTTTGATACTGGATGCTTACTTCTTAGCTAAGCTGACAAAACTTAAGCCCCACTCCCACCGCACTTCATCAAAACCTGCTGAATTATTTTCTTTCATATTAAGCGCTGCAGAGTGTCACTTTTTGTTTTCTTTTGCGTTGATTTGGCAACCTCTGAGAGGTGCGGCGCGGTGGCACCCATGACAGTCGCAGGCCGGGAGCAGGAACCGCGGCGTGCAGATGGCAGGCGGGATTTTTTTTCTCTCTCTCTTTTTTTTTTCCTCCCCTCCATTGCTTAAACCGACACAAAAGCTCGCCGGGGGACCCGGGGCCTGTCTGCTGAACGTGCCGGGGAAGAGTCGGTACTTGGCACAAGTAGCAGAAACAATTAGCGTCATGAAGCAGAGGCCTGAAGCTGTGCGGGGGGACAAAAAAAAAAAAGGTGGCGGCAAAACACAGCAGCTCATTTTTTCTTTTTTTTTTCGATTTTATTTTTACGGAGCAATTTTTTTTCTTCCCCCCACGTCCTTTTAGGGCAGTGGTTCTTAACCTGGGTTGGATC
The DNA here is from genome assembly GCF_033978795.1 of Nerophis ophidion. Classification (NCBI taxonomy): domain Eukaryota; kingdom Metazoa; phylum Chordata; class Actinopteri; order Syngnathiformes; family Syngnathidae; genus Nerophis; species Nerophis ophidion. The sequence goes on from NC_084619.1 coordinate 74,833,832, forward strand.
GAACCCTAGGGGTTCAGTGAGTCGGCCTCAGGGATTCGGCGGAGGTCAAAACACACCCGACTCATCGTGTAAATAAAAACTTCTCCCTATCGGCGTATTTCTGATACAGCAACAGCAGAAGTCATTTGTTGTGAGTTTATGACTGTGTTGGTTTTGTTGTTTGAAGAAGCTGATGTTCATGCACGCTTCATTTTGTGCACCAGTAAAAAAAAACATGGTAACACTTTTGTATGGGGAACATATTCACCATTAATTAGTTGCTTATTAACATGCAAATTAGTAACATATTGGCTCTTAGATACTCATTATTAAGTACGTATTAATGGCCTTATTATAACGCTAACTCTCTAACCCTGGCCTTAACCCTCTAGAGCAGGGGTGCCCATTACGTCGATGGCGAGCTACCAGTCGACCGCGGGGGGTGTGTCAGTCCATCTCCAGCCAGGCTTTTAAAAAAAATAGATCTAAAAATGAGTGATCATCAATCTTCACCAAGACGTCACTTAAATGACATTCACGGTACCGGAGGGTCTTGTGAGATGACGCTGGCTGCTGCAAGATCATTATTAGGAAAATATGACCGAGAAACACTTTTTATTTCAACAGACTCTCGCGCCGTACCTTCCGTCAAAACTCTAAAGGCCGACTGCACATTTCCTATCTTCACAATAAAAGCCCTGCTTCATGCTGCCTGCGCTAACTAAATACAGAGTCTCGGAAAACTGGCGTGCACAAGCGATCCCTCAGAAAGCTGGCGTGCACATCACTTGTGCACGCCAGCTTTCCGAGACTCTTATTTTGTTAGCGCAGGCAGCATGAAGCAGGGCTTTTATTGTGAAGATAGGAAATGTGCAATCGGCCTTTAGAGTTTTGACGGAAGGGACGGCGCGAAAGTCTGTTGAAATAAAAAGTGTTTCTCGCCTTCCTCTCTGTCATTTTTTCATAATAATGAACTGGCAGCAGCCAGCGTCATCTCACAAGACCCTCGGGTGCCGTGAATGTCAATCAAGCAAGCTACGGAATTTGCCGCCAATGTTTTTCTTGTAAAGTGTATGGAAGCTGGATGAATTAGATGCCAAAAACCAACCACTTTCATGTGGTATTGTACAGAAAGGACAACTTTTTTTCTCCTCCATTTGAAAATGTGGGCGTTATCATCATTACTGTCTGATTCCAATCAATGCAAGTCATCAGAATCAGGTAATACACCAACTTATATTCTTGTCTTTGTGAAAGAAAGACATCTATATGTGTTACACATGCTTGTATTATCATTAAACACATTTAACTTGTTTACAAAAATGTCTCTTTCATAAATAAATAAATATAAATGATATATATAAATGAGGTAGATCCCCTCGAGTTGGTCAATTGAAAAGTAGCTCGCCTGCAGAAAAAGTGTGGGCACCCCTGCTCTAACCCTAACCAAATAACTCTAAGTCTTTGTTACTTAGAATTAGGGCTGCAACAACTAATCGATTAAAATCAATTATAAAAATAGCTGGCGATTGATTTAGTCATCGATTTGTTGGATCTATGCCAGGGGTCGGGAACCTTTTTGGCTGAGAGAGCCATGAAAGCCAAATATTTCAAAATGTATTTCCGTGAGAGCCATATCATATTTTTTAACACTGAATACAACTAAATGTGTGCATTTTTAAGTAAGACCAACATTTTTAGAGTATAATAAGTTTCTTATTCTTTTTAATAACATTGTTATTCTGAAGCTAACCAATAATAAATCAAATGTCATGTCTGTTGATCATGTTTTTGTTTGGCCATGTGCTGTTTGTCCTTTGGACTCTTTAAGTTCCTGTTTTTTTCCACTCCCTTGTCTGGTTTCCTTGGTTACTCATTTAGTCCACCTGTCTCTGGTGGACTAAATGCCCGCTCACCTGCTTCCCGAGCACTAATCAGAGGCAGTATTTAAGCTCGTTTTTGCCAGTCAGTCGCCCTGTGCTGACTTGTTTCATGCCTTGCCATAGTTTCATGCTTCATGCCAAGTAAATTTTGTTTGATTTATGTTCATAGTCTGTTTATGCGTTAGCTTTGTTCTTTAGCCCAAGTTGTGCCTCTACTGTGAGCGATTTTTGTTTGTATATTTTTTTAGTTTAAATTAAATCATGTTTTTACCTAAATGCCATGTCCCGAGTAGTCCGTCTGCCTTCCTGGGAGAACGACCCCGCAGCAAGCTGCGACCCCCCCCCCATTGTGACATAAAATACTTCTTACCATTAATGCGACTTCTTGAACAGGTGCGGTAGAAAACGGATGGATGGATTTAAATGCATGAGAATGTTTTATATTTTGCACGTTATTTTTAGCACTGTGATTACCAACGAAATTATTCATAATTATCGCGTTTAGCAATGTCAGCTAAGATTAATCTGAGAGCCAGATGCAGTCATCAAAAGAGCCACATCTGGCTCTAGAGACATAGGTTCCCTACCCTTGATCTATGCGCATGCGCGAAGGCTACTTATTTTATTTATTTAAAAATATATATCTACATGTTTATATATATTTTTTAATAAACTTTTATTTATAAACTGCAACATTTACAAACAGCTGAGAAACAAAATAAGTAAGGTGCCAGTATGCTGTTTTTCAATAAAATACTTGAAAGGATAGAAATGTAGTTTGTCTCTTTTATCCCATTATTAATCGATTAATCGAAGTAATAATCGACAGATTAATCGATTATCAAATTAGTTGTTAGTTGCAGCCCTACTTAGAAAATGTTCCCCTGGTGTCCAAAAAACTCTAAATAAAGTCTTTGTTACTTAGAATATGTTCCTCATACTAAAGTGTTACCAAAAACAAAAACCGTATTTTTCGGTTTATAAGTCGCTCCAGAGTATAAGTCGCACCCACGGCCGAACTATGCAAAAAAACCCTGACTTATAGTCAGAAAAATACGCTAACTCTGTCTTGAATTTGGAAAAAAACATTTAAATTGTATTTTTCACTAAAGAAGGGTTTGGGTGAATGCAAATATGAAACTGCTGGGGTTCAGTACCTCCAACTGCGGGAGAAGTTTGTATTTACACGATGAGTCGGGTGTGTTTTGACCTCTGCCGAACCCCTGAGGCCGACTCACCGAACCTCTAGAACAGGGGTAGGGAACCTGTGGCTCTCGAGCCAGATGTGGCTCTTTTGATGACTACATCTGGCTCTCAGATACATCTTAGCTGACGTTGCTTAACACAATAAGTCACGAATAATTCCGCTGGTAATCACAGAGTTAAAAATAAAACTTTCTCATGCATTGTAATCCATCCATCCGTTTTCTACCCCACCTGTTCAAGAAGTCGCATTAATGCTGAGAAGCATTTTGCTTATTATTGAACGGGACAATCGGTAGAAAATGGATGGCTGGATGGTTGGCTTCAGAATAACAATGTTATTCTGAGACTTATTATACTCTAAAAATGTTGGTCTTACTTAAAAATGCACGCATTTAGTTGTATTCAGTGTTCAAAAATATTATATGGCTCTCCGAGGTGAAGATGACGAGCCTGGCGAGGCTTTGCCTGCGGCCCAGCTGGGTCGTGGTTTGAAGCTCTGAACACACACACACACCAAAAAAATCCTACACACACGGTTACCTGGACAAATGAAATGTGCGAGCACCTTGGGCAGCGCGGTTTGGTTGGAGAAATCATCCATGCCAGCAACTTGAGGGTTCCAGGTTCGATCCCCGCCTCCACCACCCTAGTCATTGCCTCGCAGGGCAAGACCACCTGCTCCCAGTGCCACCCACACTGGTTCAAATGCACCTTAGATAATGGGTTTTACTATGTAAAGCGCTTTGAGTCACTAGAGAAAAGCGCTATATAAATATAATTCACTCCACTCCACTCACCGAAAAATACATTTTAAAATGTTTGGCTTTCATGGCTCTCTCGGCCAAAAAAGTTCCCGACCGCTGCTCTAGGGTTCGATCGGACCCAGGTTAAGAACCACTGCTTTAGGAGCTCCATACAGTTTTAAGGAAATGATATGAAACGAAAAAACACACCTTTTTTTTCAAATTAATTAATTAATTTACTTTTGGAGATAATTCACGTCTCGGCTCATTTAGTAAGCGATGTGCAGTTGCTGTTGTCGAGTGTCCTTAATGAGAATGCAGATACAGGAAGCCTTTGGAGAAAACTCCCATCTTGTGAATTCTCCACTTTCCTTATCTTGATTGGATGTGCGGCTCAGACAAAAACAATCCTCTAATATCAATCAATCAATCAATGTTTATTTATATAGCCCTAAATCACAAATGTCTCAAAGGACTGCACAAATCATTACGACTACAACATCCTCGGAAGAACCCACAAAAGGGCAAGGAAAACTCACACCCAGTGGGCAGGGAGAATTCACATCCAGTGGGACGCCAGTGACAATGCTGACTATGAGAAACCTTGGAGAGGACCTCAGATGTGGGCATCCCCCCCCCCTCTAGGGGACCGAAAGCAATGGATGTGGAGCGGGTCTAACATGATACTGTGAAAGTTCAATCCATAGTGGCTCCAACACAGCCGCGAGAGTTCAGTTCAAAGCGGATCCAAGACAGCAACGAGAGTCCCGTCCACAGGAAACCATCTCAAGCGGAGGCGGATCAGCAGCGTAGAGATGTCCCCAACCGATACACAGGCGAGCGGTCCATCCTGGGTCTCGACTCTGGACAGCCAGTACTTCATCCATGGTCATCGGACCGGACCCCCTCCACAAGGGAGGGGGGGACATAGGAGAAAAAAGAAAAGAAGCGGCAGATCAACTGGTCTAAAAAGGAGGTCTATTTAAAGGCTAGAGTATACAGATGAGTTTTAAGGTGAGACTTAAATGCTTCTACTGAGGTAGCATCTCGAACTGTTACCGGGAGGGCATTCCAGAGTACTGGAGCCCGAACGGAAGACGCTCTATAGCCCGCAGACTTTTTTTGGGCTTTGGGAATCACTAATAAGCCGGAGTCTTTTGAAGGCAGATTTAATACAAAACCCAGCTCGTTATATTTCCACCGGCTTTGAATAGGAATGCACATGGTGCATAATATAGATGTTTTGTAACGCAGGGAAGCTCACGAGAGTCGACATAGGAACTGAAACAAAAACAATAAAACATACACAGGGAAGAAGAAAGGGAATCGCACAACTTTGTCATCAAAAGGCTGCTTTGCTCCTCTCAATGACATGAAATATTCAACACAAACACAATATAGTGCCATATAAGTGCAAATATTGGCCTTGTTTGCATTAACACTTGTGTATTTCCATGCCGAGTCCTAGTTTCCAAATGAATGCTGTATTTTCCGGACCAGATTATAAGGCGCACTGACGATGACTGAGTCTGTTGGCACCGGGGGCAACCTGCTACGTGAATATTGATCTTCCAGTCTATGCTAAGTGGTAGCCTCGGCGTCAAGTGCGATCTGCACGTTGTTCCTTCGGCTTGTTTCCTGTTTTTTGTATCTCCTTTGATTTTTCGAGGAATAAGTCATGTTCCTACCTGCAAGTCCTGTCCAGAGTGGTCCGTTTGCAAGATGCGACCCCCCCGTACGTTACAGTTTTGGTATGAAAATAGCTCGGTTGGTAGAGCGGCCGTAATAGCAACTTGAGGGTTGCAAGTTCGATTCCCGCTTCCACCATTGTAGTCACTGCCGTTGTGTCCATGGGCAAGACACTTTACCCACCTGCTCCCAGTGCCACCCACACTGGTTTAAATGTAACTTAGATATTGGGTTTCACTATGTAAAGCGCTTTGAGTCACTAGAGAAAAGCGCTATATAAATATAATTCACTTCACTTCACATAAGGTACATTAAAGAGGTATTATTATGATTTTTGTCTAAATGTAAAATACATTTACATATACCGGTCCTTACAATACACAAACCATACTAATGACTATGTATGTAAAGTATATATATATATATATATATATATATATATATATATATATATATATATATATATATATATATATTAGATAGTATTTCATTTATTCCTTCAAGAAAATTTAAATTTTCAGCACAATCCCATTCCAGATCAGACAAACATTACAGGGAGACAGAACAGGATCGCTGACGGGTCTGCCAACTTCCAGCGCTCCTTACAAAAAAGGTGAGATACAGGTAAACAAGTGGGGGGAAATGGGAGGAAAAAATAAAAGATTAAAATAAAATAAAAAATAAAAATCGGTCTAAGCCTGGACCCCTGGAGAGGGGGTCCAGACTGAGGCCAAAGGAAAAAAACAACAACGACTCATAGCCATAGTACACATCAAACATCAAAGAAGACAAAGGACATTAAAGACATTAAAGCAGCGGATACAACCAGACACTTCTACATACAGCTATGAATAAAAACTAAAAGAAACATATACACTGTGGTGGCCTCTGCGGTGTTCCACGCCAACGTCCGCTGGGGTGGAGGGAGCATGGCCAGAGACAGGAGCAGACCCAACAAAGCAACCAAAAGAACGTATGTATATATATATATGTGTGCATACATCTATATATATAGATGTATAGATGGTGTAGTGGGTAGACCGGCCGTGCCAGAAACCTGAGGGTTAGCAAAGAGCGTATGTATATATGTATATATATATATATATATATATATATATATATATATACATATACATGTGTGCATACATATATATATATAGATGTATAGATGGTGTAGTGGGTAGAGCGGCCGTGCCAGAAACCTGAGGGTTAGCAGGTTCGCTTCCCCCCTATTGACATCCAAAATCGATGCCATTGTGTCCTTGGGCAGGACACGCCACCCTTTGCCCCCGGTGCCGCTCACACTGGTGAATGAATGATAGGTGGTGGTCAGAGGGGCCGTAGGAGCAAACTGGCAGCCACGCTTCTGTCAGTCTACATCAGGGCAGCTGTGGCTACTGATGTAGCTTACCACCACCAGGTGTGAATGAATGATGGCTTCCCACTTCTCTGTGAGCGCTTTGAGTATCTAACAATAGAAAAGCGCGATATAAATCTAATCCATTATTATTATTATTATTATTACATACATATATAGAAACATATCTACATATGTATCTACATACTGTATGTATCTATGTATATATATATATATATATATATATATATATATATATATATATATATCTCTGTATGCATGTACGTATATATATGTGTATATATATATATATACATTCATATGTATGTATATATACATTCATACATATACATGTATGTATATATATTCCCATACCCGCGCAGAATGACTACAGGCTAAGACTCATAGAAAAGACGGAACACTTCCTAAGAAGGATGCGGTGGAAAGCACACTTTTTCCTCCACCCTGAAACAAAAGGAACACAAAAGGAAACTTACGGATTCAAATCCACCAAGAACACACCCACAGTTGAGGAATTAAAGGACTTTGAGAAGGACATGCTCAAAATGATACAATCAGTCAAATTCAAGCCAGCCCGCAACCCATTCCTCACCAAGCTGAAAAATGACACGGAGCGCATCAAGAAAGTAAGCAACCTCATCATAGCCGCCGATAAAACCACAAACTTCTACAGAATGGACATACCAGAACATAACTCTTTACTGGACAAAAGCATCACCAAATCATACAAAAAAGCACAACCCAGCACTTTACAGAACATCCACCTGGAAAACAAGCGGATCGCGACTGAACTGGATATCGAGGACAGGATGGACGCCACAGCCAACAAAGAAGCCTTCATCACATTTGAGGACCACAAACCCAAGTTCGCAAATAACCCAACATGCCGACTAATAAACCCAACTAAATCTGAAATAGGAAAAATCAGCAAAATAATCAAAAATCAAGGACAAAACACCACTCAACCAATGGAGAAATACAGCAGCAGTAATCAAATGGTTTAACAACATCCAAGACAAACAACAACACAACTTTATCTCCTTCGACATCGAAGAATTTTACCCTTCCAAGCACTAGACTTCACCTCGGACTACGACTCAATCACAGGCAACGAAAGAAACATCATCATCCACGCAAAGAACTCCATACTCATCCACAACAGTACACCATGGCAAAAAAAGAACAATTCAACATTTGACGTTACTATGGGGATTTTTGACGGAGCAGAAACGTGTGAACTCGTCGGGAGTTTCCTCCTCTCCCAGCTTGCTAGCCTCAATCTGAACCTTGGTATTTACCGTGATGATGGACTGGCAGTGTGCCGCGCCTCGCCAAGGAGCAGCGAGAACACCAAGAAGCGCATATGCCAAATCTTAAAAAAAAACTGCCTACGGATCACGATTGAAGCCAACAAGCAAACCGTCAACTTCCTCGACGTCACTTTCAACCTGAGAAATAACAGCTACCAACCATTCACCAAACCCAACACAACACTCCAATACGTGCACCATGACAGCAACCACCCACCCACCACCACGAAAAGAATACCTACCGGAATTAATAAAAGGCTATCGATGCTGTCTTCTAGCAAAGCTGAATTCGACCAAGCAACCCCCGCGTACCAGAAAGCACTTGATGAAAGCGGATACAACTTTACCCTCACCTACGAACCCACGCCAGGAAACCAACCAAAAAAGAGCAGAAAACGAAACAACATCATCTGGTACAACCCCCCATTCAGCAAAAACGTCTCAACCAATATTGGCCACAAGTTCCTCACTCTGATCGACAAATACTTCCCCAAAGGCAACACCCTAAGAAAAATATTCAACAAGAACAAAATTAAATTGAGCTACAGCTGTATGAATAACATACAACAAATAATTTCAAATCACAACAAAGCAATTGCAAAAGGACTGCCTACCCCCAGACTAAACGACGCTGAAACCAATAAGGAATGTAACTTACAAACATCAGTCGTTTACCAAGCAAAGGTAACACGCAAGGACATTAACACATCCGACACGTACGTAGGATTAACCGAAGGAACGTTTAAAGCCAGATTGAATAATCACAAGGCCTCCTTTAGAAACCAGACTTTGCGGAATTCTACAGAACTCAGCAAGCACATTTGGAACCTCAAAGACAATAATGTTGAATATTCAATAACATGGCAAATTCTTGCATCCAGCACACCTTACAACAGTGGTCATAAAAGATGCAACCTATGCTTATAAGATAAACTGTTTATTATATATCACCCAGACCTGTCGTCCCTCAACAAGCGCAATGAAATCATATGAGCATGCCGTCACAGACGGAAACACCTCTTAGGTAACATCATGAGCCAATCACCACGCCCCTACGCCTGCCTGTACCCACCCACTCTGTGTCCTACATAAACCATTGTATGTGAATGCTTCCATTAAAATCTGACGATTGAGGGAAACCCTCATGAAACACTTCTGTAGAGATTAAGTAGTCTTGTGATTTTTCCGACACACACACATATATATATATATATATATATACACACACACACCTTGTTTTGCTTTAATTAGTTGAGAGATATCACATGGTTTGTGTCTGCACTTCTCGTCCCCCAAAGTTCATGTCAAAGGTCAAACAAATATTTGGTTCCACAAGTGCACAGCAGGTTGGAACAACCAGACTAACTTGTTTTCTCTCTCTTCTCCAGGAGAGAATGTCGGCACACTTCAGGTTTCTGCTCTGCCTGGGAATTTATTCCCTGCTAATAGGTGAGGAGCAGAGGACTGTGCGTGTAACCGCGGAGGTAATGAGGGTGTTGTTTGGCAGGTGCAGGAAGGTGTGCTTGCATCGGGAAAAGTCACAGCGACGGGAAGGACGACCCGCTGCTGCAGTATGTGACTAACCACTCGCTGAGGGAACATCCAGTCCTCACCAAACTCAGACTGGTAAATATACATTCCTTAAGTAAAAGTTAAAGTACCAATGATTGCCACACACATACTAGGTGTGGCAAAATTATTCTCTGCATTTGACCCATCACCCTTGATCAACCCCTGGGAGGTGAGGGGAGCAGTGAGCAGCAGCGGTGGCCGCGCCCGGGAATACATATTAGGTGATTTAACCCCAAATTCCAACCCTTGATGCTGAGTGCCAAGCAGGGAGGTCACAATCCCATTTTAATTTTGGCATGCTAGCTTTTTTGCTTATTTTGCAGTTACTTTGACTTATGATACCAGTTAGCATCCTAGCTTTTTTGTTTTTTAGCAAATTTTGTAGGTTCACACACACCCCTGCCGTATTTTACTGCTTGATGGATGCTAACTTTAGCATTTTCAAACACATTTTTCAGCGTAATATATTAGCACTTGATGCACGTTGCGGTTAGCATTTTAGCTCGCTAACATTAGCCAACGTTTTGACCTAATTCAAAGGTATTTCACCAATGCGAACGACATTGTTAGCATGTTAGCATAGTACATTTCTTTAGGTGGTTTCGCTGGTGCTTTTAGTTACCTGGCTATACCTGGCCAGGGTGCTAAGTGTTAGCATTTCAGTTCGCCTTTGGCATTTGCGTAATCACACCAAGTTTTCGCCCTCTATCCATCCATCCATTTTCTACCGCTTATTCCCTTTCGGGGTCGCGGGGGGCGCTGGCGCCTATCTCAGCTACAATCGGGCGGAAGGCAGGGTACACCCTGGACAAGTCGCCACCTCATCGCAGGTTTTCGCCCTCTAATTATTTGAAAAGAAAAATACATCTTGCACGGAATATGTACTGAACTGTGCAATCTACTAATAAATGTTTCGATCAATCAATCAATCAATTGACTGTACTCAATTTGAAGGTGAAAACTACCAAAATGGACCATAGATGATTTGTTTGGCAACCCCTGGTTTAGACCCAAACCAATCATCGTATCCGACATCGATGATTGAGCTTAAAAGAGGCCAGTATGAACATACACTATATTGCCAAAAGTATTTGGCCACTGTCAGGTTTAAACACCAAACTATTACACAAGACAAGAAGAAGGAAACAAGCAGAGACAGAGTTGAATTTCACTCATGGGGAGAGACGTATTGGGCTGTGCACTCCGTTACAATTTCATCCTACGCTCTAAGGTACAGTCCCACGTGCTCCTCTATTTATTCGGGAGGTCCCTAGTTAACATCACTGAGGCTGCTTCTGAAGGGTTCTGAAGGTTAATGCAAGCAGCCCCATAAGACACAATATGTGATTATTCAAAATTCAAACGTGCTGACACTTGTGATTTCGCCCTGTCTCTGTTTTGTCTGCGTTGAGGTACTCGATGTCCGTCTTTGGCTGATGATAATGATAATGAGGTGTCCTAATCATGGTGTATAATGTGCCGCTCTCAGTGATTTCCAGCGTTAAACTGTCATAGAATGCCACCTGTGCAACAAATCCAGTCGTGAAATTCCCCCGCTCCTAAATATTCCAAAGTCAACTTTATTATAAGAAAAGTGAAGAGTTTTGGGAACAACAGCAACTCAGCCACCAAGTGGTAGGCCACGTAAACTGACAAGAGAGGGGTCGGCGGATGCTGAAGCGCATAGTGCAAAGACTTTCTGCACAGTCAGTTGCTACACAGCACCAAACTTCATGTGACCATCTAATTAGCCCACGTGCAGGACGCAGAGAGCTTCGTGGAATGAATTTCCATGGCCGTGCGCCTACATCTAAGCCATACATCACCAAGTCCAATGAAAAGTGTCGGATGCAGTGGTGTAAAGCACGTCATCACTGGACTCTAGAGCAGTGGTGACGCCTTCTCTGGACTGATGAGTCACGCTTTTCCATCTGGCAACCTAATGGACCAGTCTGGGTTTGGAGGTTGCCAAACCCCGGCCCAGTCATACCAAAGACTATAAAAAATGGGACCCATTACCTTCCTGCTTGGCACTCAGCATCAAGGGTTGGAATTGGTGGTTAAATCACCCCGATCATTATTCCTGAGCGCGGCCATTGCTGCTGCTCACTGCTCCCCTCGCCTCCTAGGGGGTGATCAAGGGTGATGGGTCAAATGCAGAGAATAATTTCGCCACACTTCATGTGTGTGTGTGTGTGTGTGTGACAATCATTGGTACTTTAACTTTTTAAGAACGCTACATTTCGGACGGAGTGTGAAATTTGGTGGAGGAGGAATTATGGTGTTAGGTTGTTTTTTTCCAAGAGTTGGCCCTTTAGTTCCGGTGAAAGGAACGTTGAATGCTCCAGGGTACCAAAACCCATCCATCCATTTCCTACCGCTTATTCCCCTTGGGGTCGCTGATGACTATCTCAGCTACAATTGGCTGGAAGGCGGAGTACACCCTGGACAAGTCGCCACCTCATCGCAGGGGTACCAAAACCGTTTGGACAATTCAAGTTGATACACGAAGTAAAGACAGATGGCCAAATACTTTTTAGGCAATATAGTGTGGATTAACTTTAGCAAACCACCAAAGAAAATGGGGGTCAAGACGAGGATAATAACCATTTAATATTTTTACATTCCATTTTAATTTCAGAGAACTCTTGAGGACCCGTGGAGCAGAATGATGGTGGACAGTGAGCAGGCACAGCTCATGGCTAATCTCATGAGACTGATCAACGCCACCAAGGCCATTGAAATTGGTGAGATTACACAAATTGATTGATTGATTGATTAAGTTTATTGACATCTTAAAGAATTAAAACAATGTAATGCTTTAAAATGGCACAAAAGGCCAAAAGGTTTTTTCCCCATTGTGGTCCATCCTGTAAGTGTATTTATCCACACATTATATTCTATTCCATTCTTATTATTTATATTTAAAAAAAATACTTATTACTTATATATATTATTATTTTTTGAATGAATCAAAAACAGTACTATACTCTGTTTGAAAAAGTACCGGTTACCGGGCATGACATCACGTCATGACATTTCCGGTTTTACAAGAAGAGGAGCATGTTCGGCAGCGCACAATCACTGAGTACTTACAAGCAGACACGGTGTGTAGACAGACCAAAGGGGAGAACGGACTCATTTTGGCCTAAAAAGTAAAGATAAAGGTGAAGTTATAACACTGAATGTCCTTCTGCAGTCGGCAGTGTTGTAGCTACTTCTAAATCCATAATACTGGTTTCCATGGCGACAAATAAAGTGAGTTTCTTACAAGTATCATTATCACTGCAGGACGAGGAATAGCTAAACATGCTTCACCACACACCGTTGGAGGATACAATAGCTCACCGGCATCCACTGTAATGATACCAAGTAAAATAGCATATCAAGTCAATACTGATATGATTCAATTTTAGCCTGACAAAATCTTTTTTCCTTTTTTAAAATTTACATTATGTTTATGAATTTAGGAAATACAGCCCTGGACACGAGGACTTTGAATATGACCAATGTATGATCCTGTAACTACTTGGTATCGGATCGATACCTAAATATGTGGTATCATCCAAAACTAATGTAAAGTATCAAACAAGAGAAGAATAAGTGATTATTACATTTGAACAGAAGTGTAGCTAGAACATGTTAAAACTGAAAATAAGCAGATATTAACAGTAAATGAACAAGTAGATTAATATTATTTTTTTTACAGCTTGTCCCTCATAATGTGTAGAAAATGATAGGTGTACAAATGACACAATATGTTATTGCATATGTTAGCAGAATAATTAGGAGCCTTTGTTTGTTTACTTACTAATAAAAGACAAGTTGTCTAGTATGCTCACTATTTTATTTATTTAAGGACAAACTTGCAATAATAAACTTGTTTGATGTACCCTAAGATTTTTTTTGGTTAAAATGAAGCCAATAATGCAATTTTTTTGGAGTCTCTTGTTTAGAAACGTATCGAAAAGTATCAAAAGACATTTTGGTACCAATACCAAAAGATTAGTGTCGAGACAAACATAATTTATATATATATATTTTTTTATTAATCGTACGTATTATTCTTAATCATATTTTTATAATCATATATTCTATATTTTACCGTACATTATTTCTCAATTTATTTATATTTAAGGTCCTTGGCCCATTGCAAAAGGACTCCACAGGAGCCGTTTTGCAATGGGCGAAGAACCCTATTGAAACTGGTGCGTTTTATTATTATTCCGCACCTATGCGCTGTAATTTGACCCCCTTAACATGCTTCAAAACTCACCAAATTTGACACACACGTCGGTATAGCAAACCTTCCCAACATATTAAGCAACCAATCCTCCAAAATGGAAATTGCGCTCTAGCGCCCCCTAGGAAAAAATTACAGACAAAACTGCATGTAACTTCCGTGAGGAATGTCGTACAGACATGAAACAAAAACTGTCACGTAGGTCTAACTTAGACCTACATTTCATAATTCTACCTTCTGGGCAAAAATCAACAGGAAGTTGGAAAAAAACCCTTCAAAACAAAATTTTCGCAAAAAATTACATTTTTGCTACTTTGAGCTGAAATTTAACCCACTTAAAATGCTTCAAAACTCACCAAACTTGGCACACACATCAGGACTGGCAAAAATTGCGATATAATGAAAAAAAAAAAAAAAAATCTAAATTGCGCTCTAGCGCAATTTTTGATCAAAACACAGCAAAAACTGCTTCGAGGAAGAAAACACAGACAAAACTGCTTGTAACTTCCGTTAGGAATGTCGTACAGACATGAAACAAAAACTGTCACGTAGGTCTAACTTAGACCTACATTTCATAATCCTACCTTCTAGGGCAAAAATCAACAGGAAGTTGGAAAAAAAACGTTCAAAACAAAATTTTCGCAAAAAATTCAATTTTTGCCTCTTTGAGCTGAAATTCGACCCACTTAAAATGCTTCAAAACTCAAACTTGGCACACACATCAGGACTGGCAAAAATTGCGATATAATGTAAAAAAAAGAAGAAAAAAAGAAAAAAAACTCAAAATTGCGCTCTAGCGCAATTTTTGATCAAAACACAGCAAAAACTGCTTCGAGGAAGAAAACACAGACAAAACGGCTTGTAACGTCCGTTAGGAATGTCGTACGGACATGAAACAAAAACTGTCACGTAGGTCTAACTTAGACCTACATTTCATAATTCTACCTTCTAGGGCAAAAATCAACAGGAAGTTGGAAAAAAAAAACCTTCAAAACAAAATTTTCTCAAGAAATTCAATTTTTGCCTCTTTGAGCTGAAATTTGACCCACTTAAAATGCTTCAAAACTCACCAAACTTGGCACACACATCAGGACTGGCAAAATTTGCGATATAATGAAAAAAACCCAAAAAAAAAACCTCAAAATTGCGCTCTAGCGCAATTTTTGATCACAACACAGCAAAAACTGCTTCGAGGAAGAAAACAGACAAAACTGCTTGTAACTTCCGTTAGGAATGTCGTACAGACATAAAACAAAAACTGTCACGTAGGTCTAACTTAGACCTACATTTCATAATTCCACCTTCTAGGGCAAAAATCAACAGGAAGTTGGGAAAAAAAAACCCTTCAAAACAAAATTTTTGCAAAAAATTTAATTTTTGCCTCTTTGAGCTGAAATTTGACCCACTTAAAATGCTTCAAAACTCACCAAACTTGGCACACACATCAGGACTGGCAAAAATTGCGATATAATGAAAAAAGAAAAAAAAACTCAAAATTTCGCTCTAGCGCAATTTTTGATCACAACACAGCAAAAACTGCTTCGAGGAAGAAAACACAGACAAAACTGCTTGTAACTTCCGTTAGGAATGTCGTACAGACATGAAACAAAAACTGTCACGTAAGGTCTAACTTAGACCTACATTTCATAATCCTACCTTCTAGGGCAAAAATCAACAGGAAGTTGGAAAAAAAAAAACCTTCAAAACAAAATTTTCGCAAAAAATTCCATTTTTGCCTCTTTGAGCTGAAATTTGACCCACTTAAAATGCTTCAAAACTCACCAAACTTGGCACACACAGGACTGGCAAAAATTGCGATATAATGAAAAAAGAAAAAAGAAAAAAAACTCAAAATTGCGCTCTAGCGCAATTTTTGATCAAAACACAGCAAAAACTGCTTCGAGGAAGAAAACACAGACAAAACTGCTTGTAACTTCCGGTGGGAATGTCGTACAGACATGAAACAAAAACTGTCACGTAAGATCTAACTTAGACCTACATTTCATAATCCTACCTTCTAGGGCAAAAATCAACAGGAAGTTGGAAAAAAAAAACCTTCAAAACAACATTTTCGCAAAAAATTCAATTTTTGCCTCTTTGAGCTGAAATTTGACTCACTTAAAATGCTTCAAAACTCACCAAACTTGGCACACACATCAGGACTAGCAAAAATTGCGATATAATGAAAAAAAAATAAAGAACACAGCAAAAACTGCTTTGAGGAAGAAAACAGACAAAACTGCTTGTAACTTCCGGTGGGAATGCCGGAAAGACATGAAACAAAAACTGTCACGTAGGTCTCACTTAGACCTACATTTTAATTATTGACATCCTTCAGCAAAAATCAACAGGAAGTTAAAAATTACCCCTTCAAAATAAAAGTTTTGTTAACACCCGTCACCTTTTTTCAAAAGTTATATCCTCTGAGCTCGTTTGTCGTTTCGGCTTCAAACTCGCACAGGAGAGAGATTGAACCCTTCTGATTAAAAGTAGAGAACAGAGTTTTGATTACTACTCCGGTTTTGATTTTACGCGCCTTCAAAGAACCCCTGCGCAAAGTTACCTAAAAAATTAAATTTTTGCCTCTTTGAGCTGTAATTTGACCCCTTTAAAATGCTTCAAAGTGCAAGTTAAAGCTCTACTATACAGAGCGAACGCCAATTATCAACAACATCCACAAACGCCGATCTGTAATTTGACACCCTTACCATGCTTTAAAACTCACCAAATTTTACACACACATCAGGACTGGCGAAAATCGCCATCTGATACAAAACCAAAACCTAAAAATCAAAATTGCGCTCTAGCGCCCCCTAGGAAAAAACCCAGACAAAACTGCATGTAACTTCTGTTAGAAATGTCGTAGAGACATGAAATAAAAACCTCTATGTTGGTCTTACTTAGACCAGGGCTTGAGTAGCGGCGGCGGCAGCCAAAGGCGGACCCGACCAACGCTGCTTGCAGCTTTAATATTTGTTATTCTTGTAATTTACATATAATCATTTATATTTATTTATAGTAAGTATACATAATACATTATGTATATATATATTTACATTTAATATACATATATACATATATATATAGCTTTAATATATACAAATACTTATAAATAAATGTAATAAAAACACATTTTAAAAAATGTCCACAGGGTATTATGCACCAAAAATGGTATTGGCCATGCTCGACAATTATTTTCATTTTTTTTTTACATTTGATGTATTATTACATAAATTTTTCCTTAATATATGATATGTTTTACTTTACAGGGATGTACACGGGGTACAACACACTCAGCATGGCTTTGGTCATGCCGGCCGATGGACACGTGGTCGCGTGTGAAACCGAACAGAAATACGTGGACATCGGCACACCATTTTTTAAAGAGGTGAATAGTCCAAAAAAGAAAAGTACATATTTTGTGTTTTCAACAAAGTAGCTGGGGAGAGGAGAGTCTGGGCTTCTCTGCTTAGGCTGCTATAAGTGCGCCTTATAGTCGGAAAAATAAAGTAAGTCGTCTTTTCTACTATTTTGATGACAAGAACAAGAAGGAAACTGTGCAAAAATATGGACAATTCATAGCTGCGCATAAAGATAAAGTAACAGAGAATATATGTGGTCAAATTTAAGTAAATCTAATTGTTGGTGCTGAGATCTGGTTAATATAAGCAGGGGCGTCCAAAGTGCAGCTTGCAGCTGTTTTTTAAAGTGCTGCACCACAGTCTTAAAATATTAGAGGAAAAAGTGGAATAAAAGAGCAAAAAGGTGAAATGTGTTGAAAGAAAAGTTGCAATGTTGACTCCAATAACACAAAGCTGCAGGCGTTTTTGTTTTTTTTTGTCTTTAGCCCTGTTATTTAAAAAAAATAACGCATCATGATCAATGTTTTTAATGACGGACCTATTAAAGGCTCCGATTACATCACATCAAATATTCCACTCCATTTTTGGAGGAAATACTGCATATTTTGTGTGTTTGCCATACAAAACTGGTTTGTTTTTTTAATGACAAAAACGGCATGAAATAAACAAAAAAAAGTAAAAACGTATAATCAACGGACACATCTGAAGTTGATGTAATTTAAGATTTTAGTGTGGAAAGTAAAAACAGCAAAAATTATTTTTTAACACTTTTAGGTCCCTGAGTTTAGAGGGATTTTTTTGTTTTGTTTAAACTTCCTTTGTTAAAAATGAACAAATAATCAACAGAATAAATATATATATGTATATATTCCAAAAAGAAAAGTACATATTTTATTTTTTTAACAAAGTAGCTGGGGAGAGGGGAGTCTGGGCTTCTCTGCTTAAGCTGCTGCACCCGCGACCCGTCTTTGGCTAGGCGGAAGAAGACGGGGTTCCCCACATCTGCGGCCCTCTCCAAGGTTTCTCATAGTCATTCACATCGACGTCCCACTGGGTTGTGAGTTTTTCCTTGCCCTTTTGTGGGCTCTGAACCGAAGATGCCGTCGTGGCTTTTGCAGCCCTTTGAGACACTTGTGATTTAGGGCTATATAAATAAACATTGATTGATTGATCATAGCAAAGATTAATAATCGTTAATTTTTAGGTGTATTTTTTTTTAACTCACTGTATTATTTAATATTTGATATATTTATCCCGTCAACATGAATATAAGTTTTAAAGGGGAACATTATCAGCAGACCTATGTAAGCGTCAATATATACCTTGATGTTGCAGAAAAAAGACCATCTATTTTTTTAACCGATTTCCGAACTCTAAATGGGTGAATTTTGGCAAATTAAACGTGACGTCGCCGAGGTAACACACCCGCCATTTTCATTTTCACATTACAAACACCGGGTCTCAGCTCTGTTATTTTCCATTTTTTCGACAATTTTTTGGAACCTTGGAGACATCATGCCTCGTGGGTGTGTTGTCGGAGGGTGTAACAACACTAACAGGGAGGGATTCAAGTTGCACCACTGGCCCGAAGATGAGAAAGTGTCTGCCGCCAGACCCCCATTGAATGTGCCAGAGTGTCTTCACATTAGACCGGCGATGCTAAGACAGATATGGCACAGAGATGTATGGATAACCTGCAGATGCATTTGCAACGATAGTCAACGAAATCACAAAGGTGAGTTTTGTTGATGTTGACTTATGTGCTAATCAGACATATTTGGTCGCAGCATGACTGCCAGCTAATCGATGCTAACATGCTCCGCTAATCGATGCTAACATGCTATTTACGCTAGCTGCATGTACATTTTAAACTAGATACCCACATTTAATGCGAAACAAACACTTACCAATCGACAGATTTAAGTTGCTCCAGTGTCACGAGATGCGAAAGTCCTGATCGTTTGGTCCGCACATTTTACCGGCGATGCTAATAAGGCAGCCATGCTATGGGTCACTTCATTAGGTACACCCACGCTATGGGCTAATAGCGTCAATAGCTATTCGCTCAATAGCTTCAATTTCTTCTTCAATTTCGTTTTCGCTATCTGCCTCCATACTCCAACCATCTGTTTCAATACATGCGTAATCTGTTGAATCGCTTAAGTCGCTGAAATCCGAGCTAATGTCGCTATATCTTGCTGTGGTAACCGCCATGTTGTTTGTATTGGCAGCCCTGTATGACGTCACAGGGAAATGGACAGTGGTTTCGAAGACAGCGAAAATAAGGCACTTTAAAGCTTTATTCAGGGATATTCCGGGAAGTGTAAAATTTGGAAAAAAAACTTCAAAAAATACAACAAGCCACTGGGAACTGATTTTTATTGGTTTTAACCCTTTTGAAATTGTGCTAATGTTCCCCTTTAAGTGTGTGAACAATGTCCACAGGCCGGCGTGGAGAATAAGATAGAAGTACGACTCCAACTGGCAATGACTACGCTAAGTACACCGTTTTTTTTGGCTCTCTGACCAACTCTTCACCTGTTTAAATTATTTTAATCTCCCATTTGTTTTTGCTTTTTTAGATGAGCTGTTAACAGCGGGAGAGAACGGGACCTATGATTTCGTCTTCATCGACGCCGACAAGGCCAGCTATGATGGATATTATGAAAAGTCCTTAGAGCTCGTCCGCAAAGGAGGCATCATCGCTATTGATAACGTAGGTGACGCGACTCCCTAGGAAAATATAAGCTTATAAGTGCCTTTTTTTTTTGTAAAGGTGCTGTGGAGTGGCAAGGTTGTGGATCCGGCGCCGGATGACATGACTTCCAGGACTCTGGACGCTCTCAATAAGAAGCTGCACCCGGACCAGAGGATCGATCTGAGCATGGTCACTGTGGGGGATGGGCTGACCATCGCCATCAAACGATAAAACGGAACATAATCTCCAATTAAGGCATTAACGGTGCTGATTGTTTTACCACGTTTTCAAGCAAAGTTTTACAAAAATGCACAAAACCAGTGAAGTTGTCACGTTGTGTAAATGGTAAATAAAAACATAATGCAATGATTTGCAAATCCTTTTCAACTTATATTCAATTAACAGACGGCAAATACAAGATATTTAACATTGAACTGGTGGACTTTGTTATTTTCTGCAATTATTAGCTCATTTGGAATTTGATACCTGCGATGGCACAAGTGGCAAGAAAGACTGAGAAAGTTGAGGAATTACTCAATGTGATAGTTATTTAAACATACCGTATTTCCTTGAATTGCCGCCGGGGCGCTAATTATTTTAAAACTTCTTCTCACTCCGGCGCTTACCAAAGGCATGCGGTAAATTTAGGCCTGCACTTATAAATTTGAGTGTGATGTAAGGATACCATCATGAAAAGCACATTTAATTAAAAAAACGTTATGGTCTTACCTGTACTTATAAATGAAGTCCATGCACAGCGCCTTCTGATCAAAAGCATCGATAACTTGTTTATAGAAGTTTTCCTTATCTTTCTTCAGTTTCTAAAAGTCTCTGCGTCTCGATGGAGATCTTCCTTTATTACCTCCTACTTCGATTGAAAGTCCAGTTTAGAAAACTGTTTTATTTTAGATATGTAATCCTCCATGTTAAAAGTGCAAGCGAGAGGAAAAAATAAACGATGGCTGCTCACTCTTGCTGCTTGTTGTCACTTCTTCTGCAGCCGAGTAGTCGCAAGAAGGATCACTAGCGCCCTCTACCACCAGGAGGCGGGAGTCATTTAATGACTCATATTTGACACACGCAGCTACGGTATATTGATAAAACATAGCTGCTTACTGTTCCTGTTAGCATATTCAATAGCTTGGACCTTAAATCCTACTGAATAGCTCTTAATCTTCTTCCCTTTATGCGATTTCAAATGATTGAAATCAGCCTCCTCCATTTTGAAAATGATGACAGGTGAAGTGTCACTCGTGACGTGACGAGTTTGACCCGGCGGAAATTTTAGGCATATGCTAATTATTTGGCAAAAAGAGTTTGACCCGGTGGAAATTCTAAACATGCGCTAATAAAAATAATATTTTGCGAAATGAGTTTGACCCGGCAGTAATTCTAGTCAGGCGCATACTATATACTCGGCGGCAATTCAAGGAAATACGGTAACTCCTAAACCAAACATGCAAAATGTCTAATAATGCCTGAAAAAATGTATCTTTCTGAGTTTTACTGAAACATGAGCTTTTGTAAGGTTTGCCAACACAAAAGAATTGTTTTTTTTTTTACTAAATATGACAAGAAAATGCATACTGATTTTGAAGGTGAAAACTACCAAAATGGCCACCACATGCTTGGATTTGTTTGGGAACCCCTGGTTTGGACCCATACCAACATATTTAAGGTTAGCCCTCCAATACTGCACCTTACCTCCTAAAACTACTGTACATTTTAGTAGTACATGCTATTGTATTGTTTATATACACCATATCTAACCGTTTTAAAAGGCATGTTACATATTAAAATTGGGCTGCTCAAATTAAGAGACTATCTGAGATGCAAGTGTTCTGAGGTGAGCGCCGTCACAGAACCAGTTAAACTTGACAGTTGAGGTACTGGTGTATAAAAATGTGGCTGTGTGAAATTAATTAGCATGCTGTAGCGTTTGTTTTAAGGACATAATTCACCTCACCTGTTTACTCGACTTTGTCATTATTCACTGCTATAGTGCACATAATGTTCTTGTTTACCATTCATAAATGCAGTTAAGATTAATTCGGTGTAGGTCCTTTAAAGTGTCCGTCAAGAGATTTATCCAAAGGTGGTCATTGTTGTGCATTAAACACACAACTTTGGTTGCAATAATACTTTAACTACAGGCCATCATATTTCTGTTTGGGCCAGACATTCTAAAGAATAGTGGAACAAAGGAGTATACGACTCATGGAATAAATCAACAGTGGAAGAGAGCATTAGTGGAACAGTCTAATAGAAGACAAGAGGAGGAGAGGAAAAGTTACAAAGCAACAGAGGAATAGAAGAAAATTGGACTAGAGGAGTAGTGTAACTGGTGAACAGGAGGATAAAGGAACAGTGGACGAGAGTACAATACGAATGATGGAATAAAGTAACAGTGGAATAAAGAAATAGTGGTAAAGTGAAATAGAGGAATAGTGGAACAGTGTAAAAGAAGAATGGATGAACAGAGCAACTTGGGAACAGTAAAATAAGAGGAAGTGTGGAAGAGTCTAATGGAAGACAAGAGGAGGAGAAGTTACAAACAGAGGAAAAGAAGAAAACTGGACTAGATCAAGAGCTCCCCAACCTTTTTAGCACCACAGACCGGTTTAATGTCTGCATTATTTCCAGGGACCTGCTTTCCACTTGTCAGATAAATACAGCAAAAATAAGTACATGAAAAATACAACTCACTTATTTTGAGTTCATCCATTTTCAACCGCTTGTCCCTTCTGGGGTCGCTGGAGCCTATCTCAGCTGCATTTGGGCGGAAGGTACACCCTGGACAAGTCGCCACCTCATCGCAGGGCCTGTGGCAAATATTTGTAAACATTATTTTTCCAAAAATGTTGTAAGTGTGGCTTAAATACCGGTGTGTTCTGTATCCCCAAAAATAAGGTATTTGAGTTATAAGCATGCATTAAATTTGACAATTCAGGTTAATGTCGCTTTATTAATTTATTATTAATATAACATTTGTGTTATTAAGAGGAGCACAGATGTGGCAACATGACACGAGACAGCGGCCGGTCGGAGTTCAGAGACTTTATTGAAAAGTTACCGTCCACAAAAGGACCTCCATGTACAAGAAGGTGACAACAGTTAACTTTTAGATTTCATTAAGTTTGGCTTTGAAGAACTCCAAATGCGTTTGCTTGTTCGGCTTTGTTTCACTGGAAGTAAACCCAAAAACTGCTCGGTTTAAGGGCCTGCTGGCGGAGAAGCCTCAGAGCCGCTCGTCCCTTATGTGTGTGCGTGAACCGGAAGGAGGCCTGCAGCGGTTTTTAGACAGCAAGAGGGGAAAAAAGCCTAGTGTATTTTTAAAACTGAGGAATATCAGATGGTGTTTTAAAAAAAAAGGTGTATGACAACACAAAAAGGAGTGTCTGGTATGAAGAACACTAAAGCCTCACAGGCGTGGTGAGGGAAAAGGACTGTAGTTTTATCATCATGGCAGTGCTGGACAAGAACCATATTACATGTGTATATATATATATATAAATATATATATATAAATAATACGCCACCAGCTGACTCTTGCAGCAAGAAAGCAACAAAGAGAAGCACCAATGTGACTTGATGCTCAGAGTTCGTTGTTGTAGCCTTTGAACCGGATGTCTTCGAGGTGGCCCCCTGCTGGTTGGGAAGTACATTAAGGCCAAATTGTCTTCTGATATTCCGGAGTTCCTTAGTGTGGAAAAAACAAGCTTTAGGCTTCCAGTTCCAAGCCCAGACCCAGCTTGTGGCCTCCAGCATTGATGTTCTTCCCGTCGACCAGGCCGGCCAGGGTGAGTTTCACACCTGTGCAGGCAGAGGAGACAACATTAGCCGCGTGTATGTGGGCTACATTTATTTCCTCTGATCACCATTGGGGTTACAATGTTACTCTGTACATGGACCCCGAAAAAATGATCTGATTATGACGTCCATTTTCAGGCATCACACCTTACATGTGAGTGCTTTACTTTGACATGCGCAGCACCATTCCACAAACGGAAAGATGTGTTATTGCGTGTGCTATGTCGCTATCTTTTGGATGAGTTTGCACACTGCGGGTGCTGGATAAGCAGTGACTCTCGCTGTAAACAAACATGGCTTTCTGCATTTCTGCTTGTCAAGGAAATGTTTCCTTCTGTTTACTCCTTTTGTTTTTGATAATCTCCTTTTTAAAGCAACAAGCTCAAAACTATAGAACGTTACGTAACGTCTGTACCTGTTAAATGGTAGAAGCAAGACAATTTCTTCATTTTAGGTCCATTAAATTTAGTGCCCTTCCACCACCAAAGTATATCTGACATCAAAGACGTGCGCAGTAAGGATAATTCTAACCCCAATTTCTGAAGATGAGTTTTCATGAGCTAAAATCCACCCGTCTTGATAGGAATGAAATTTTGATCCGAAAGTGTGTGATTGGGTCGGAAAATTATGAAACATTTTTATTCCGGTTAGACTTTTATTCCGATTATATGTGTCCATGTGCACACCTACATAACCATATGTCCTCCTTTACAGGAGCAGTATGAAATAAAATGATTGCCGGTCTCCAATTACCACCACGTCAAAAAACATTTAAGGTTCAAGGCTATGTTCACACTGCAATGTCGGATGATTTTTATTCAATAAAATCCATTTATGTGTTTGTTCACATTACAAAAAAATGCAATATCTAACGTGAAGGCAATCTGACCTAAATGCAAACAAGACCTGCTGCAATGTTTACACATGTAAACATGGCTTCATTTCTCGTCAGTCTCAGTTTTGGCGCAATCTTAGGATTTTGTGCAACCAAAGTCTACATTTTCTGAAGTCAATTGCTGCGCACAGACAATGAAGAAGGAAGAGGGCAAGTGTTTTTTCTACAGCAGTTTGGATGAAATTTTACTTCTATGTCTGCTCTAAAGCAAAGCAATCAAACAAAGTACTAATATGATCCACTTCAAGAAACTCTTCAACTTGAACTTTTCACAAAGTACAAAGAAGACGAACCATAATAAACATTCAAAATTTATTTCATTCATCCATCCGTTCATTTTTTTCAAAATAATCTTACTCATCTCACCATATGAAATGTAACTTACTTCACAGAGTACCGTATTTCCTTGAATAGCCGCCGGGCATGTAATATGTGCCTGCCTTGAATTACTACCGGGTCAAACTCGCTTCCCAAATTTATTAGCGCATGCTTACTTTTACCGCCGGGTCAAATTCGTTATGTCACGAGTGACGTTTCCCCTGTCGTCATTTTCAATATGGCGGAGGAGTTTTTTTTTCTTTTACTATGTGTAAACCAGGGGTCTTGTTCTCACAGCCATACAGATCCCACTGATGGTTGTGATATAAAACAACTTTAACACTCTAACTAATATGTGCCACACTCTTTGAACCCACACCAAACACATTTCGGGAGAACATCGGCTCTGTAACACATCATAAACGCAACATAAGAATTACCCACAATGCCATGCATCCATGACTCTTGGCTATTATGTACACCCCGCTAGCACCAAACCCCCTACCCCTCTCCGTGCGTCAGTTGAAGTGGGCGGGGTTGGGGGCGCGTGTATAATATAGCCAAGAGTCATGGATGGATGGCATTGTGGGTAATTCTTATGTTGCGTTTCTAATGTGTTACAGAGCCGATGTTCTCCAGAAATGTGTTTGGTGTGGGTTCACAGAGTGTGGCACATATTAGTAAGAGTGTTAAAGTTGTTTATATCACAACCCTCAGTGTAAAAGGTTTGGCTGTTGAGCAAGTATGCATTGCAATCTCGTATGAGAAGCAGCAAAATGCATTCGTCCGGCCGCCACGCAGATAGCGTTGTGTAAAGGCGGTCGCGATGACATGTTGTAGAGCAGTGGTCCGCAACCACCGGGCCGCGGAAGAATTTATTTTTTTATTCAGAGAATGTTTTACTGCATGCCATTGGTAAGCGCAGGGGTCATAAAAGGTTTTAAAATTATTGGCGCCTACTTACTTTTCCCGCATGCCTTGAATAAGCGCAGGAGTGAGAAGAGGTTTTAAATTAATTAGCGCCCTGGCGGCTATTTAAGGAAATGCGGTATTATTTATTTATTTTCATTGTGATTACTTATGGAGTATAATGTGAATAATTTGAGAACAGGAAGTGAACAAAAGTTTTAGCAACTGTTATGAAAAAGAAAAGGGGTAGGATTAAATAAACTGTGCTTCTTCCTACTCCTTTTCGAACATGTTGAAAAGAGGAATTGGAAATTGTGATGAATCATGTTGTATGCTTGCATGTTTCAAATAAACTCAAACTCAAAAGCGTGTGGGCGAGCAGTCGGAGACAGGAGTGGTGGAACATTGTTCCTAAAACATTCTAATTTCACTTGTTTTCTGCTCATTTGTCAACTATTTGGTAAACGTCTATTCTGGCGAAGAATTATGACTTTAATTGCTTTTTGATGACCGTTGATGGGATGAATGCGAGCGCTGCAGTCGCATCGCATACATAACAGATTCATATCCACATAGGACATACATGTGGGTCGGATATGAATAATTCGAAATGGTACGGTTCACATTGACATGAAAAAATGCGATACAGGTCACATAAATGAGAATTGACCTGCAGTGTGAACAAGGCCAAAGTGTAAAAAACAGATTTTCATAACTCACCCGGTCTAAGAGTCTGGGTGTAGCCAATACCAACAAGGCTATTGTTGTTCACTTTAGCCTGCAAAAAAAAAGCATAAGTCATTTTACAGGCAGATATTTGTAATGCATCACCACCTTATTGATGCTTTACTTACGCTGACGGAGGCGTCCTTGTCCAGCTGGTATTTAGCAGCGATGCCAAAGCGTGTGCTGTTGCTGCCAGCAGTCCATGCCAGGTTGACTGCAGTCTCCAGCTTGTCGCTCACCTTCTGATAGATAGAGCCTCCGAACTCTGCCCCATCATTGCTTTAAAGTGCATGAATAGCAGTGAGACTGTGTCAAAGAATGTTTAAGTTAGTCAACTCCAAACTGTACTTACACGTTAGTGTGCAGCTGGAAGTCTCCCGTCTTGTAACCGATGGCAAAGTTGTTCTGGCTCATCTTCGATTTGGCGGTGTCGAAGGTCATCTGGTAGCCGGCGAGCCAGCCCTCGTAGCCGACAACGGCCGCTCCATGGATGGTGGGGCCGGCGAAGTCAAAGTCGACATCGCAGCCCAGGTTGACGTACTCGCGCTTGTAGGCGGTCTTGACCTTGCCGCTTTTCTTGCTGTTTGAAGGCAGGTGATGGCCATTGATTGATTGAAACTTTTGTTTGTAGATTGCACAGTTCAGTACATATTCCCTACAATTGACCACTAAACGGTAACACCTGAATACGTTTTTCAACTTGTTTAAGTCGGGGTCCCCGTTAATCAATTCATGGTACAAATATATACTATCAGCATAATACAGTCATCACACAAGTTAATCATCATAGTATATACATTGAATTATTTACATTATTTACAATCCGGGGAGTGGGATGAGGAGCTTTGGTTGATATCAGTACTTCAGTCATCAACAATTGCATCATCAGAGAAATGGACATTGAAACAGTGTAGGTGTGACTTAGTAGGATATGTACAGCCAGCAGAGAACATAGTGAGTTCACATAGCATAAGAACAAGTATATACATTAGAAATACATTCGATTATTTACATTAGGTTATTTACAATCCGGGGAGATGGGATGTGAATGCAGGAGGGTATTAGTAAAGGGTTGAAGTTGCCTGGAGGTGTTTTAGAGCGCTTTTGAAGGAGGTGATTTCATAATAGTATGAAACCCTAATGAAAGACATATGTAAAACCAATGATGGCGTTAACGCACTTTGTGTCTTTTTACGCATTGAAATCAGAAAGGACACCGTATTCCGGAAGTCCGGATTTTTTGTTTTTGTTTCCCGACCCTGCCTTCTCCAGGTCAAAACCTTGGTTTTCATTTTTTTTTTTTTTAATCGATTATCATTTTTCACCGGTGTTTTGTTTTAGACTTTCCTTTATTGTCATTCAAATTACAACTTTTGTATTAGCTCATGGTAGTGCAGGATAAAAGAGCAATAAGGTGCAGATATAAATATTACTGTACATTATCTGTAGATTACTGTACAGATAACTATATTGGACTTTTGCATATGCATCCACGTTTATGGGTGTATGTTATATTGTCTTTATATTCCAGCGAGTTAATCCATTTTTTGGGGGAACTGAGGGGATTATTTTAATGCGTTCTACAGTTTTTCGGCCTTAGGGAAGAAGCTGTTACAGAACCTGGAGGTTCTGCTAGAGAGGCTCCGGAACCTCTTTCTAGAGTCACGCAGTGAACAGTCCTTGGTGGGGGTGGAAGGAGTCTCTGTAGATTTTCTGAGCCCTGGTCGGCTTTTTGCGATCTCCTGGATATGAGGAAGTTTGTTTATATTTGCCGGTGTTGTGCCAAAATGTGATTGCCTCCTTTGCGGAAACATGCCCCGCTCGCTAAACCTGCATTGCTTGGCTTGGTCTGTCTACAAGCGGGTTACTCGGTGCGAGACAAACACTATCTTCCTGGTTATTGAAACGCTACGTGTTTGACATTATTTAAGCCTTTATGGTGTCCGGAAAATTACAGTTTGCCTTTTTTGTGGCATTAATGAGATTTAAAGGACTGTGAGTCCGATGTTGTGATAAAACCTCTTTCTTGTTTGGAAGATACATACAATTGTAACTGTTATTTCTTCGTGCACATAAATATTTATAAAGTGTTTGGATGTATTCATTTATGTAAAGTTTTCATTAAATGTAATATTACCTGACAAAAAAAATATTCAAAGTACTATTTTGATATTGACATATGTCATCTCTGTATATACCCTTATGAGCATTACATATTTTAAAATCAAGTACCTACCGTACTGTGTACTTGTTGAAATACCCTTTACAAAGCTAAAATCTACCTAAACGACCACTTTGCTGCTGCCAAAAATGCATTTCAAGTAATATTTTGATACAGACACAGCTCATCTCTGCTCTTTTACTAGAATACTCTTTACCGTTTATGGCAACCTTTTTCCAAAGCGCAATATAGAATGTGCGATACAACAGGATAATGCATACATTTA
The DNA here is from genome assembly GCF_033978795.1 of Nerophis ophidion. NCBI lineage: Eukaryota > Metazoa > Chordata > Actinopteri > Syngnathiformes > Syngnathidae > Nerophis > Nerophis ophidion. Next base: position 74,863,000 of record NC_084619.1, read on the forward strand.
TCATTTGTTTTCAAAACGGCTACAAGAAAAGTGGGACCCCAAACATTTACCATGGGACGCCATTTAGAAAATTCCTAACACCAACACTGAAGACATCACACGTCAGCCTTAACATCGTATAGGTCGGTGTTGGCCTGACTCGATGACCCCATAATGAGACTTCAAAATCCCTTGGACTCAAACACCTCACAAGTTGTGGTAAAACAATACTTTTTAAAAAGTGGAAACTTGTGGGACAATGCAGTAACGACAGTCATTCAGGATAGCACCTTATAATTCAAGTGTTATATCTATAATGTCACTCAGTTGGCCTACTTCCATCTACGTAATATCTCTCGCCTACACCCATCACAAATTCTGGTTCACACCCTGGTCACATCTCGTTTGGACAAGTGTAATTCTCTACTCTTTGGTTTACCTGACAAGTCCACCAGGGTTTCCCACACATTCATTTATTTGTGGCGGCCCACCACGAATGAATTACGGCCGCCACAAATTAAAAAAAAAAATAAATAAATAAAAAATAAAATAAAAAAACATTTTTCTTCTTTTTTCGGCTTCTGACTCGCTCGAGCGCTCATAAAAGCAATGGGACTGTCTGTGAATGGAGCTTGTAGTTACATATTATATAAATATTACATAAATATGTATATACAGTGGGGCAAAAAAGTATTTAGTCAGCCAGCGATTGTGCAAGTTCTGCCACTTAAAATGATGACAGAGGTCTGTAATTTTCATCATAGGTACACTTCAACTGTGAGAGACAGAATGTGGAAAAAAATCCAGGAATTCACATTGTAGGAATTTTAAAGAATTTGTAAATTATGGTGGAAAATACGTATTTGGTCAACCATTCAAAGCTCTCACTGATGGAAGGAGGTTTTGCCTCAAAATCTCACGATACAAAATGGATACATGGATGATACAGCAGAGGATTGGGAGAATGTCATGTGGTCAGATGAAACCTTGATAGAACTATTTGGTATAAACTCAACTTGTCGTGTTTGGAGGAAGAAGAATACTGAGTTGCATCCCAAGAACACCATACCTACTGTGAAGCATGGGGGTGGAAACATCATGCTTTGGGGCTGTTTTTCTGCTAAGGGGAGAGGACGATTGATCCGTGTTAAGGAAAGAATGAATGGGGCCATGTATCGTGAGATTTTGAGCCAAAACCTCCTTCCATCAGTGAGAGCTTTCAATGGTTGACCAAATACTTATTTTCCACCATCATTTACAAATAAATTCTTTAAAATTCCTACAATGTGAATTCCTGGATATTTTTTTACATTCTGTCTCTCACAGTTGAAGTGTACCTATGATGAAAATGACAGACCTCTGTCATCATTTTAAGTGGGAGAACTTGCACAATCGCTGGCTGACTAAATACTTCTTTGCCCCACTGTATATATGTACATAAAGTGTTGTAATTCTATTCCAACTCCGGGTTCTTCTTGGTCATCGCTCCCCCCCGCCGCCCGACCACACCACCACAAATAGATGCCTGACCTGTGGGAAACACGGTCCACCCATCTATAAACTACAACCGGTTCAAAACTCTGCTGCCCGTGTCATTACTAGAACCTCCTCCATTAATCACATAACACCTGTCCTGAAGCAACTCCATTGGCTACCCATTAAATATTGCATCCACTATAAGATCCTTCTCCTCACATTTAAGGCCATCAACAATCTTGCCCCTCCATATCTCACTGATCTTCTTTATATCAACACGAACTCACGTTCTCTCGAGTCTTCTTTCTCCATCTAGCTCATCTTCCCACTTATACTCTTGGTTACCATGGGGCCAAGAGCATTTAGTCACTCTGCCCCCTACCTCTGGAACTCTCTCTGCCCCAGGACATTCGACACTCCTTTTTCATTGCCACCTTCATAACCTCGCCTGAAAACATATCTTTTTAAACTGGCTTACTCATGTTAATCAGTTGCCTCCATGTCACTTCTCATTTGCACTCTTCTCACTGTGTATACATAATTGTTTTTTTAATGGTTTGTCACATCACTGATTGATTTTTTATCTGTTGTAAGGTGACCTTGAGTATTAGTATTATTAGGAATGAGTGACAGACGAGTTCTACATTTGGAATGGGGGGGCGTCGGATAACTAACGGCACGTTGTGACACGGGCAGTGTGCAGATCAGGTTGCCAGAATTATATATGCTAACTCTGAAGACTATATTTAAGTACTATAAACCATGAGAATCATATGTGCTAACTATAAAGTACTATAAAACATGAGATTAACTCTAGTTTAAACACAGGAAAGCAAAGACGTAATTATCATACCCTGTGTTGGGTGAGAAGGTTGTGTCAAAAGTCAACTTCAGTCCTTTGGCGATCTGTGAGAAACAAGCACAATCATTAAGACTCCAGGAAATAATGAGGTAATTCTGGTGTTCTTGACAATAAGGTTCCTTGAATCCTTACCTGATCTTCAATGGTGATTTCTGTTCCAAGGGTGTTGTCGGTGTTCCACTTCTCGGTGAAGGTCAGGCCATACTCTGCCCTCTTGTATTTGGTTTCCAAGCTGCCTGCGACTTTGCTGGTGTCGGTGTTAGAGGAACCGGATGTCTTGAATTCCTGAGAGGCAAACGTCAAATTAAATTACAACAAAAGAAACAACGTTGCACAACACAAGACTTTCCGTCCGGCTTGTTCTTCAGTAAAAGTAACTATCGAGGCCATCCACATTTTCAGATTACATCAACAATATCTAGTTGCTTTATCATCCATGACCACAATGTGCCACCCTACCTTCAATCTGTGAGAAAAACTATATTTAGTATGGCTGGTCCACAATCTATCTACCTGGCAACAAAATAATACAGTAGAACCTAGGGCTGAGCAACAAAACGATATCAATATATATCACTAGATATTGTCCGATAATGGCTTTTTTGCCGATATCCGATATTCTACAACTCTTAATTACCAATTCCGATATCAACTGATACCTATATATGTATACACAGTAGTGGAATTAACACATTATTATGTCTAATTTTGTTGTGATGCCCTGCTGGATGCATTAAACAATGTAACAAGGTTTTCCAAAATATATCAATTCAAGTTATGGAAAAAAATGCCAACATGGCACGGCCATATTCATTATTGAAGTCACAAAGTGCATTATTTTTTTTTAACATGCCTCAAAACAGCCGCTTGCAATTTGGGACATGAGGAGGTTGAGGTGGGTGGGATCAGGGTAGGGGCGGGGTTGAGGTGTGTGTGTGTGTGTGTGGGGGGGGGGGGGGGGGGGGGGGGGGGGGTATGTTTTAGCGTCCCGGAAGAGTTAGTGCTCCAAGGGGTTCTGGGTATTTGTTGTGTTACGGTGCAGATGTTCTCCCGAAGTGTGTTTGTCATTCTTTTTGGGTGTGGGTTCACAGTGTGGCGCGTATTTGTAACAGTGTCAAAGTTGTTTATACGGCCACCCTCAGTGTGACCAGTATGGCTGTTAACCAAGTATGACTTGCATTCACTTGTGTGTGTGTGCAAAGCCGGAGATATTATGTGATTGGGCCAGCACGCAAAGGCAGTGCCTTCAAAGTTTATTGGCGCTCTGTATTTCTCCCTGCGTCTGTGTACCACTCCGTACAGCGGCAATTTAAAAAGTCATAACTTTTACTTTTTGAAACAAATACCGATAATTCCCGATATTACATTTTAAAGCATTTATCGGCTGATAATATCGACAGTCCGATACTATCGGACATCTCTATACATCCTGATAGACGCGTAATCAATATCAAACAAAAATGCATTTGGCACTCGCTTTCTGGTGACCGGGCAACGCAAGAAGTGATCACTGATCAATGGTAGAGACGTGCAAACAGCCAATCAAGGAACAGTATCAACTATCACATTTGGTTGCACCATCTTGTTTGGCGGTTGACTCTTAGCAATATGGCAAGAGGAGAAACTAAAAAGAAGAAATAGTCGACAATAAAACAGGAAAAGTCACCTCGACAGTATGGCAGTTTTTTTGATTTTTAAAAAAACGGACTGAAGAGTTGGGTGGGGGCGTGGTCAATTTGATGACATTTATGACATAATTTTGATTAGCAATGATGTGTATATGTTCTTTAAAAAAGGCTAAACAAATGTTTTATATATATTTAAAAACAAATAGTGTTTTTGTTTATTAATGCCATAAATGTTTTTAAAAAAATCAGCTTTAACACAAAGAATTCGAGTTGTTAGACTGTGCTCTTTGGTCAATGCAGTTTCAAGTGTTACCTTCCCTGAATGCTGCAATTTAGTTTGCCAAATATGTTAACAGTCCTTTCAATTAAATTTGAATAAAACAACAACTTTAGTTTTGTTGATATTCTTCTAAATCAAGTCACTGTGAGGAGGGTGAGGATGGGCACCCACACCTCCACAGCCCTCAGCACCGGCTCACCTCAGGGCTACATGCTGAGCCCCCTACTCTACTCACTCTGCACCCACGACTTCACAGCCACCCACCCCGGCAATCACATCATAAAGTTTGCTGGTGGGCTGCATCTCTGGGGTCGACGAGACTGCATACTGTTACAAGGTGGAGCAGCTGGCAGTGTAGAGCAGGGTGAACAACCTGAAGCTGAACCAGCTCAAGACCCAGGATGTGATCTTGGACAGCAGGAGGAGTAAAACTAACATACAGCCCCTGTAGATCGATGGGAGCTATGTGGAAAGAGTCTCTTCCCTACGCTTCCTGGGAGTTCACATGGAGGAGGACCTGTCCTGGAGGACCAACACCACAGCCATCGTCAAGAAGGCACAGCAGAGGCTCTACTTCTTGAGAGTACTCAGGAATCACCACCTGAGACAGGATCTACTGGTGTCATTCTACCGCTGTTCTGTGGAGAGCATCCTCACATACTGCATCTGCGTATGGTTCTGGAGCTGCACAGCAGCAGAGAGGAAAGCTCTCTAGAGGGTCGTCAACTCGGCTACAAAAATCATCGGGTGCCCCCTCCCCTCCCTGGAAGAACTGTACAACTCCCGCTGCCTGAAGAAGCCAGCCAACATACTCAAGGACCCATCCCACCCCGGCAACAGCCACTTAGAACGGCTGCCTTCCGGCAGATGTTTCAGAACCATGCGAACCCGCGCAAATAGACTCAAGAACAGTTTCTACCCCCGGGCCATAACTGCACTAAACGCAACTGAAATGTAAAAAAAATACAAATAAAATAAAATAAAAATGAAAACTCCCTCATGTTGGTCAATCACGATCCGGGACTGTGCAAATCAGTGGTCACATACCAACTGGACAATATTTACCAAATGTATTTACATATTTAATCCACAATAAAAAGCCTGCACAGCATAGGAGGTCGGAAATACTGACTCCCACCCCCTCAGCACACTGGGAATCAGCATTACTCCTCTCTAGTCAGTTTTACTAGTCACTTTAAACTTTTTATTGTCTCGTTTTTTACATTGCCTCTTAGAGTGGTCTTAGGCCATATTGTATATTGCATATTGTGTATATTGTGTTGTTTCTGTATATTGTGTGGTTTCTTCTTTTTTTAAATGCAAAGCACCTTAGGGAAGCAACCTAAATTTCGTTGGAGCTGTACTTGTACATGCACAATGACAATAAAGAACATTCATTCATTCAACTTATTGATTGTGTAAAGTAAATACAGAAAAAAAGTCACCCATTCAACGCAACATTTTGACAGATTCCTTTATAGTGGGATTAACAGATTGTGATGATTACATGTATAATGCACTATGGATGACAAATCCACCAACAAGTGTGAGAACTAATTGAAATGCAACTTCCAAGGTTTAAATATTTGATCCAAAAGAGCGTGAGCTCGTTGTCTGCACTTAAATGACCTTACCACGCCACTGGCTGACTTGGTCTTGACGTCAAGCTTCACCAGGCCAAATCCTAAACAAAGAGTTGTTATGACCATCAATTTTGTAAGAGCAGAACTGGGTAGTAAAAACGCTTAAGTATATAGGTGTGACAGTGTGGAAACGCTCATACCATAGCCTTTGTTGAAGATGTCCTTTGCGGACTTGCCCAGATCAGCGTATGAAGGAGGCACGGCCATTGTTTCTGCACACAGGAAAAAAATATATATAATACATTTATATTTTGAGCAAACAACCTCAAAAGTGCTACAGTGCATTAAAAAAAACAACAACGCTAAAACCACAAATAGCTGTCTCCAACAAGTAAGATGAATAGTAAAAAAAATTTAAACTACAACAACCCAATAGCTACAACTAGCACACAGATACAGAATTTTTCGGAGTAGAAGTCACTCCGGAGTATAAATCGCACCTGCCGAAAATGCATAATAAAGAAGGACAAAAACATATATACCGTATTTTTCGGACTATAAGTCGCGTTTTTTTTTTGTAGTTTGGCCGGGGGTGAGACTTGGCCAAACTATTAAAAAAAAAAATATATATATATATATATGTTTTGGGGGGTTTTGCCAGGTCTCACCCCCCGCTGGACTGTGGAGAAGACTGCGACTTATAGTCCGAAAAATACGGTAAGTCACACTGGAGAATAGGTCGCAATTTTTGGGGAAATTTATTTGATAAAACCCAACACCAAAAATAAACATTTGAAAGGCAATTTAAAATAAATAAAGAATAGTGAACAACAGGCTGAATAAGTGTACTTTATATGAAGCATAAATAACCAACTGAGAAGGTGCCTGCTATGTTAACCTAACATATTATGGTAAGAGTCATTCAAATAACTATAACAAACAGAACATGCTATACCTTTACCAAACATTCTGTCACTCCTAATTGCTAAATCCGATGAAATCATATACGTCGCTAGTCTCTTACGTGAATGAGCTAAATAATATTATTTGACATTTTACGGTAATGTGTTAATAATTTCACACATAAGTCGCTCCTGAGTACAAGTCGCACCCCCGCCCAAACTATGAAAAAAACTGCGACTTATAGTCCGAAAACAACGGTATCTAAAAATATATATATATATATATTTTTTTTTAAAAAGAAGGGTTTTAAAAACGTTTTAGTTTAGTTTTTTATTTCTTGATCAGTGGTCAACAAAACAAACAGTTGAACATTCATAAATTTAAAATGCTGTAGACTGAAAGGGTTTAGGCTGAAGTTGAACACTTATTGCACCTAACCCTATAAACAATGTCCAATACAAGATGAGCTTTCAGCAATTATGAAATTTCCTTTGCACAACATATTATAAATACACCTTGTACACAACATAAACACTGTACAGTTATATACACAGTAAAGACATGTGAAATAGCCTTATACATGTGTTAGTTAATCCTTTGCACCAATTATATACTTTATACAAAATCATACTTCCATTATTATCTATATCCCCACATTTAGTTTGTAATTAACATTGATCATAGTATAAACTACTGTGTTGATTCAAGAGTGATATAATTTTCCAAGACATTGGTCTTAGTATTTTTTAAATGTGTGAATGAAACGAACATTTTAAGGAATCATCCAAGCTGTTCCACAGATGAATCCCCCGCCACAGAAACACATCTACTTTTTAAACTTATTCTTTATGTTTGCTTTCTGAAAGACAGCTGAACCTCTTGAGGTCCTAGGGACTCTCCCTAGGTTTGAACCTCTCCTGTAGACACCCAGGCAGCCTGTGGTTATGAGCTTTGTACGTCACAATAGTAGTGTTGAGGTCAACCAGATCGTGCAGTTTCAATGTTTTTAATTTAATAAACATAGCATTGGTAAAGTCATGATAATCCGCATAATTTACAACTCAAAAAGCTTTCTTTTTAAGTAAGAACATAGAGTTGATGTTTGATTTGTAATCGTTACCCCAGATTTCAACACAATAATTAAGATATCATCCATCCATCCAATTTCTACTGCTTGTCCGTTTTGGGGTCGCGGAGGGTGCTGTGGCCTATCTCAGCTGCATTTGGCTGGAAGGCGGGGTGCACCCTGGACAAGTCGCCACCTCATCACAAGGCAAACACAGATATAAAACATTCATACACTAGGGCCAATTTAGTCTTGCCAATCAACCTATCCCCAGGTGCATGTTTTTGGCGGTGGGAGGAAGCCGGATAACCTGGAGGGAACCCATGCAGTCACGGGGAGAACATGCAAACTCCACATAGAAAGATCCCGAGCCCGGATTGAACTCGGGACTACTCAGGACCTTCGTGTTGTGAGGCTGAGGCACTAACTCCTCTGCCACCGTGCTGCCCTAATTAAGATATGGGTGTACGCAAGAATTATATAACATGTTAAAAACCTTTTGTTTTACTAAGTTTTTAATTTTATGTAACGTAGCAATAATTTTTGCCATCTTTGTTTTGCGTATAATTATGTATAGTTTCCAATTAGGGCTGGGCGATATATAGCAGGTTTGTCTCTGTGCGATATAAATAAATAAATGATAAATGGGTTGTACTTGTATAGCGCTGTTCTACCTTCAAGGCACTCAAAGCGCTTTGACACTACTTCCACATTTACCCATTCACACACACATTCACACACTGATGGAGGGAGCTGCCATGCAAGGCACTAACCAGCACCCATCAGGAGCAAGGGTGAAGTGTCTTGCTCAGGACACAACGGACGTGACGAGGTTGGTTCTAGGTGGGATTTGAACCAGTGACCCTCGGGTTGCGCATGGCCACTCTCCCACTGCGCCACGCCAGAAAATGACTATATCGTAATAATCGAATATACGTTCACACACAGGACTTTTAGCTGCGGGCGTACACTTCAGGCTCTCCTCGCTCTTTTCTGTCTCTCCTTCTCGCAGACAAGCAGGCTTACATACGTCACATACACACCCTCGCAAGGCAGAGACGTAAAAAAAAAAAAAAAAAAAAAAAAGGGCAGAGAGGTAGCGACGTGGCTAATGTTAGCTGCTAACGTAGCCGTACGAGAGAAAGATGGTGCGGATCTGGTAACAAATGAAGGAAGACTTAATTCCCAATAAAAACAGCAGGGTTTCCATTGTCTGGCGGTGATTCAGCTTCAAGTGGGAACATGTCGAACAGACAACTGTAATTTGTCAAGTGGGGGGGGGGCGTTGCTATAAAAAGTAGCATTACTGCTAATATGTAGCATCGTTTGTAAAGTCACTCGCTAGAGAATGAAGAGAATTTCATAACCTTAGTAACAAACCACATAGTGAAGGACAAATACTATTTGATTTCCTGTTATGCAACTCATTTTTATTTGACACCTAAAACGTCTCTGACAAGCTTGCATTTATGTTTTGGAAATTACGTGAATCTTTGTGCCATTGCTTAATAACTTTGATAAATACACTTTTGTTCAATTGACTTAGTTGTGATTTCCCTCTCTGCATGAAAGTTTAAAAGTAGCATATATGAATGCAGTATGAAGAAGAATGTTTGAATGTAGACACATAGAATCATCATACTGCTGTGATTATATACATCAAGTGTTCATTCAAGGCCAAGGCAAAATATCGTAATATATATCGTATATCGCGATATGGCCTAAAAATATCGCGATATTTAAAAAAGGCAATATCGCCCAGCCCTATTTCCAATTGATCATTTATATAGATTCCCCCAAAAACATGTTGAATACACACTATCTCCATATCATAAGTTCTTATGTGACACTGTATGTTATTTTTCCTGTTTCCAAAAATTATATACTTTCTTTTATTTAGGTCTTGTTTTTTTTTTTAAAGCATCCACAGTCTGTGGTGCTCTCAAGTGGTCAGGGAGAACGTTCCACAGACTGGGAGTGGCGGAGCAGAAAGCTCGGTCTCAAATGCAATGAGAATACTGACGTCCATGCACACGCGCCAATACATCAACCTTTAAAGTCCTACTGAAAGCCACTACTAGCGACCACGCAGTCTGATAGTTTATATATCAATGATGAAATATTAACATTACAACACATGCCAATACGGCCTTTTTAGTTTACTAAATTGCAATTTCAAATTTCCCGCGAAGTGTCATGTTGAAAATGTTGCGGTATGATGACGCATATAATGACGTGTGCGTTTGACGTAGCGAACATTATTTTCAAGCCCGATCCAAGCTATAAGTAGTCTGCTTAGCGCATAATTACACAGTATTCTGGACATCTGTGTTGCTGAATCTTTTGCAATTTGTTCAATTAATAATGGAGAAGTCAAAGTAGAAAGATGGAGGTGGAAAGCTTTTAGCCTTTAGCCACACAACACTGCCGGTGTTTCCTTGTTTAAAATTCCCGAAGGTGAAGCTTAACTATGGAACAGAGTGGTCAAGCGAACATGGATCCAGACCACGTGTCAACCGGCAGGTTTCGGTGAGAAAATTGTGGTAATAAGTCGGCTCTTACTGTAGTAGTTAAGAGCGGAGCTTGAGTCCTGCTGCAGCTGTGGACTATTACCTCCTCCCACCGAGACACTGGCGGTCACCACACCCCTCCGACTATCAGGTACTATATAATCTCACTAAAACACAATAGACAGATAAGGGATTTTCCAGAATTATCCTAGTAAATATGTCTAATATCTGAATCGCTCCCATTGCCCTCGCCTTTTTTTTTCTAGTCCTTCACTCTCACTATCCTCATCCACGAATCTTTCATCCTCGCTCAAATTAATGGGGAAATTGTCGCTTTCTCGGTCCGAATCGCTCTCGCTGCTGGTGGCCATGATTGTAAACAATGTTTAGATGTGAGGAGCCCTACAACCCGTGACGTCAGGCGCACATCGTCTGCTACTTCGGGTACAGGCGAAGTAGCAGACGTTCAGCGACCAAAAGTTGCGAACTTTATTGTCGATGTTGAAGTGAAGTGAATTATATTTATATAGCGCTTTTCTCAAGTGACTCAAAGCGCTTTACATAAATAAATAAATGGGTTGTATTTGTATAGCGCTTTTCTACCTTCAAGGTACTCAAAGCGCTTTGACACTACTTCCACATTTACCCATTCACACACTGATGGAGGGAGCTGCCATGCAAGGCGCCAACCAGCACCCATCAGGAGCAAGGGTGAAGTGTCTTGCTCAGGACACAACGGACGTGACGAGGTTGGTACTAGGTGGGAATTGAACCAGGGACGCTCGGGTTGCGCACGGCCACTCTTCCACTGTGCCACGCCGTCCCGAGCAGAGCTTGCGTCCTGCTGCAGCTATGGACTATTACCTCCTCCCACCGGGACACTGGCGGTCACCACACCCCTCCGACTATCAGGTACTATATAATCTCACTAAAACACTAGTAACACAATAGACAGATAAGGGATTTTCCAGAATTATCCTAGTAAATATGTCTAATAACATCTGAATCGCTCCCAATGCCCTCGCCTTTTTTTTTTGTAGTCCTTCACTCTCACTATCCTCATCCACGAATCTTTCATCCGCGCTCAAATTAATGGGGAAATTGTCGCTTTCTCGGTCCGAATCGCTCTCGCTGCTGGTGGCCATGAATGTAAACAATGTTTAGATGTGAGGAGCCCTACAACCCGTGACGTCAGGCGCACATCGTCTGCTACTTCGGGTACAGGCGAAGTAGCAGACGTTCAGCGACCAAAAGTTGCGAACTTTATTGTCGATGTTGAAGTGAAGTGAATTATATTTATATAACGCTTTTCTCAAGTGACTCAAAGCGCTTTAAATAAATAAATAAATGGGTTGTATTTGTATAGCGCTTTTTCTACCTTCAAGGTACTCAAAGCGCTTTGACACTACTTCCACATTTACACATTCACACACTGATGGAGGGAGCTGCCATGCAAGGCGCCAACCAGCACCCATCAGGAGCAAGGGTGAAGTGTCTTGCTCAGGACACAACAGACGTGACGAGGTAGGTATTAGGTGGGAATTGAACCAGGGACGCTCGGGTTGCGCACGGCCACTCAACCGCCACGCCGCCCAAAGAGTGAAACCCAATATCTAAGTTACATTTAATCCAGTAGGGGTGGCACTGGGAGCAGGTGGGTAAAGTGTCTTGCCCAAGGACACAACGGCAGTAACTAGGATGGCACAAGCGGGAATCGAACCTGCAACCCTCAAGTTGCTGGCACGGCCACTCTACCAACCGAGCTATGCCGCCCAGTTCCCTACCAAATCCTTTTAGCAGAACTATGGCAATATGGCGAAATGATGAAGTATGACACATAGAATGGACCTACTATCCCCGTTTAAATAAGAACATCTCAATTCAGGAGGCCTTTAAACTGGCGTCTCCATCCACTCATGACGTGTGGCAAGGTTAATGTGCAACAGAAGGGTGTCATTCTGCAGGCCCGGTCCAATCCGAGCTTACTTCTTATCGTTAGTGGGTTTAAAAAGTAAGGCGGGTCGGAGGCACATGTTGGCGCTAATTAGCACATGTTGGCGCTAATCAGCACATGTTGGCGCTAATTAGCGGCAGGTCAAAGTGATGTGCGGTGTCACTCCGCACAAACAGGCCCCAAGGACAGTTATCTGACCGGTTAGCTCTTACCTGAAAACATTACTCAAGTCTTAAATAAAACACACAACTAAAAAAAATGCGCTGGGCACATTTAAAGAGTTGAACAAAGCAGAATAATGTTATTATCAAACAGGAGCCAGGCGCCAGTTAGCTTAGCTCAGCTAGCAAGAGTTACTAGCACGTCTTTTCGTATTTTCTAGGTCTCAAGGAACATTAGTGTGTGAGAAGAGGAGTTTCTTACCGGTGGCTGGTGTGTCTTGGAGCGGGACTAAAGTGGCTTGTGGGGATGTTGCTGGGCGCGCAGTGGGCGAGGTTGGAGGCTTGGAGGACGAAGCTGAAGGAGACTCCACCTGACCTATCGCGATATCGCCCGAGGACCAGGGCTGTCCGCGGATTTGCCCGAGTATAAAGAAAATGGCAATACTTCTCTAAACGATATATTTTACATTTAAATACATGGAGGACACATAATTTATTTGGAGTACAAAATTGAGTGCGCCTATTTCTTTGCACTTTGTTTATGTGTGTATATATATATGTATATATATATATATATATATATATATATATATATATATATATATATATATATATATATATATATATATATATATATATACATATATATATACACAACAAACCAATACACAGCAATACCATAACAATGCAATCCAATTCCAAAACCAAACCTGACCCAGCAACACTCTATAAACAGAGCAATTGAGAGGAAACACAGAACAAACCAAAAGTAGTAAAACAAAAATGAATATTATCAACAACAGTATCAATATTAGTCACAATTTCAGCATAGCAGTGATTAAAAATCCCTCATTGACATTATCATTAGACATTTATAAAAATGAATAAAAAATAAAAATAGTGTCACAGTGGCTTACACTTGCATGGCATCTCATAAGCTGGGCAAAACACTGTGTCCAATGTTTTCACAAAGATAAAACAAGTCATATTTTTGGTTTGTTTAATAGTTAAAACTAATTTACATTATTGCAATCAGTTGATAAAACATTTTCCTTTACAATTATAAAAGCGTTTTTTTTTATTTAAATCTACTACTCTAGCATGTCGGCGGACTGGGGTAGATCCTGCTGAGATCCTACAGTATGTATTGAATGAATACAGAATCATTTTGAATCAGAAAAATATCATTTTTGAATCGAGAATCGCGTTGAATCGGAAAAAAAAATCGATATATTAATGAATAGCGACCCCAAGAATGGATATTGAATCGATTTGTGGGACACCCAAAGATTTGCAACCCTAATATGTATATATATATATATATATATATATATATATATATATATATATATATATATATATATATATATATATATATGCATGCATGCCGACATTTAGGGTGTAATACTTTCTTTAGACAGTACAATCACTAATTCGAGAAATAACATATATGAATTTTATTTTTTATTTATTTAATATTATTTGCTATCTGTTTATATTCTTTACTTTTATTTCTGATTATTATTCTTATTAATTGATAATTATTATTATTAGTATTTATTTATTTGTTTTGTGTTTATTCAATTGATTTATCCGCAAATATATTTTAGTTTTCTTGCTGTTTCTTTCTTTTGGGGCGTGGCCTCGTTGGGATGTATAAACAAAATAATATTTTGACATATAGATATATGATGTATGTAAATATGATGTAATGGACAGGACTCCTTAAATTATATATTTATTGGAGGAATTTCAGGTGTTTTGAATAAGCTCCGTTTTTTAAATTGATAAACAAAAATGTTTACTTTTGAGGATTGTATTTAGATTTATTAAACCAAAAACGGCTTCCGTCGACTTTTGATGACGCAATTATGTAACGCCGCATTTTGCGGGAAAATAAAGCCCGCCCCGGAACAGCGTTATGAAAGTAGTGCAGGATACAATGTTTGAGTTTATTTCGAACATGCAATGTGACGGATGTGTTTAACTGTTACTCGTTATCAACAAAGCTGTTACATGGTGATAAAAGGAGGAGAGTTAAGTGATGGAGTACGGCAAAGAGAGGGTTGTGGCGTTAGTGGACATGGACTGTTTCTACGTGCAAGTGGAGCAGAGACTGAATGCTGCCCTGAAGAACACAAAGTGTGTGGTGGCTCAGTATAAGACCTGGAAAGGAGGAGGGTGAGTAGTGTCGCCACTCAGAGAGAAGTTATCTATAAATGATGGCTTTTATCAAGTAAACCTTTCCTACTTTCCAATTGGACAGCACTGCTGTCACTCAACGTTAGAACCCGCCTCCCTCTTAGCATACACCACGCCGTACTTCTTCTTTTCAACCTGTGTTCAATTGAATAGACTGTAAAGACAATATACTGGATGTTCGGACTGTAAAACTTTATTTTTATACAAATATTACCTCATTTGGAATTTGATGCCTGCAACATGATTCAAAAAAGCTGGCACAAGTGGCAAAAAAGACTGAGAAAGTTGAGGAATGCTCATCAAACACTTCACAGGTGAGCAGGCTAATTGGGAACAGGTGGGTGGGTATGAAAGCAGCTTCAATGAAATTCTCAGTCGTTCACAATCAAGAACGGGGCGAGGGTCACGAATTTTGTCAACAAATGCCTTAGCAAATTGTTTAAGGACAACATTTCTCAACCGGCTATGGCAAGGAATTTAGGGATTCCACAATCTGCTGTATGTAATATTATCAAAAGGTTCAGAGAATCTGGAAATCACTGCGGTATGGCTCGGTTGGTGGGGCAACCGTGCCAGCAACTTGAGAGTTGCAGGTTCGATCCCTGCTTCCACCATCCTAGTCTCTGCCGTTGTGTCCTTGGGCAAGACACTTTACCCACCTGCTCCCAGTGCCACCCACACTGGTTTAAATGTAACTTAGATATTGGGTTTCACTATGTAAAGCACTTTGAGTCACTTGAGAAAAAGCGCTGTATAAATATAATTCACTTCACTGCACGTAAGCAAATATATTACGGACCTTTGATACCTCAGGCGGTACGGCATCAAAAACCGACATCGGTGTGTAAAGGATATCACCACATGGGCTCAGGAACATTTCAGAAAACCACTGTCAGTAACTACAGTTCATCGCTACATCTGTAAGTGCAAGTCAAAACTACTATGCAGAGCAAAAGCCATTTATCAACAACACCCAAAAACTCATCTAAGATGGACAGATGCGAAGTGAATAAGTGTTCTGTGGTCTGACGAGTCCACATTTCAAATTGTTTTCAGAAACTGTGGCCGTCGCGTCCTCTGGACCAAAGAGGAAAAGAACCATCTGGACTGTTATAGGCGCAAAGTTAAAAAAACTTCATCTTTGATGGTATGGGAGGTGTATTAGTGCCCAAGGCAGGGGTAACTTACACATCCATGAAGGCACCATTAATGCTGAAAGGTACATACAGGTTTTGGAGCAACATATGTTGCTATCCGAGCAATGTTATCATGGACGCCCCTGCTTATTTCAGCAAGACAATGCCAAGCTGCGTGTTACAACACCGTGGCTTCGTAGTAAAAGAGTGCGGGTACTAGACTGGCCTGCCTGTAGCCCAGACCTGTCTCCCATTGAAAATGTGTGGTGCATTATGAAGTCTAAAATACCACAACGGAGACCCCGGACTGTTGAACAATTTAATCTGTACATCAAGCAAGAATGGGAAAGAATTCCACCTGAAAAGCTTCAAAAATGTGTCTCCTCAGTTCCCAAACCTTTACCGAGTTTTGTTAAAAGGAAAGGCCTTGTAACACACTGGTAAAAATGTCTCTGTGACAACTTTTTTGCAATGTGTTGCTGCCATTAAATTCTAAGTTAATGATTATTTGCAAAAAACAATTACGTTTTTCAGTTGGAACATTAAATATCTTGTCTTTGCAGTCTATTCAATTAAATATATAAGTTGAAAAGGATTTGCAAACCATTGTATTCTGTAGGGATGCACCGAAATGAAATTTTGTGGCCGAAGCCGAATAAAATTTAAACGATTGGCCGAAGGCCAAATACCGAATAATGAATGCAGTTTTTTACAATTTTTTAAATATTGCATAAATAGCCTAGAATAAATATTTAGACATGTTTTTCAAATAAAGTAATTTTTTATTGAATATTGACATTTTTTTAATATTCCAGTAGTCTTTGCTTTTCAAAAAAAGCACAGTTTTTCATTTATATTAGGCCTTCAAACAAAACATGCATTCCAAAAAAAAAATAAAGTGCATTAAAGTGGATAAACCCACAACAAAGGAATTATTGTCCTTTTGGAAAAAATCTGCTTAGCCACAGTAGATATGCTAATAATGTAAACAGAAGGCTTAAATAAATCTCAATAAGTGTGTGCTTGTAACCTCATACACTTATACAGGTAGCCTACACAACAGGCTAATAATGTAAACAGAGGCCCCACTAAATCTCAATAAGTGTGTGCTTGTAACCTCATACACTTATACAGGTACACAACATATCCCAACGTCACTGCACGTTGGTTGATTGCGTCACCGCGTCAAAAACTTGCGTCACACGCCACTATTCGGCCTTGCTTTTATAAAAACTCATTTCACCGAAGACCGAATGTGGCTTTTTTTGCCATATTCGGCCGAATATATTCGGTTACCGATTAATCGGTGCATCCCTAGTATTCTGTTTTTATTTACGAATGACACAAGGTGCCAACTTCACTGGTTTTGTACAAAATGACTCAAGGCCGTGTCTCCCGCCAGCATCATCGCCGTGAGCTACGAGGCCAGGGCCCACGGTGTCACCAAAAACATGTGGGTGGACGACGCCAAGAAGCTGTGCCCGGACCTCCAGGTGGCCAGGGTGCCCGAATCTCACGGCAAGGCTGACCTGACCCAGTGAGTGATGCCGATCCCCCCGTTTCCACGACGATGTAAGATGCCGAGGAACTAAAACCAGCCGTTGTGTCCAGTTACAGGGAGGCCAGCGTGGAGGTCATCGAGGTCATGTCTCGCTTTGCCGTGATCGAGCGGGCCAGTATTGACGAGGCGTACATGGACTTGACCGCGGCGGTCCAGCAGCGGCTTAAAGACGGGGCGGACCAGCATATCGAGCCTGGTCTGCTGAGGACCACCTACGTCCAGGGTTATCCGCACAGTTTACCTGAAGGACAGGAAGCAGCTGATGAGGATGCCGTTACAGATAAAGGTAAGCACATCCTGCCAAACTAGTCAAATGCAAGCAGTGATGAGCAGTAACAAACTACTAGGGTTGTCCCCATACCAATATTTTAGTACCCGTACCAAAATATATATCGATACTTTTTGGTACTTTTTTAAATAAGGGGGGACCACAAAAATGGCATTAATTGCTTTATTTCAACAAAAAATCTTAGGGTAGATTAAACTTATGTTTCTTATTGCAGTCGAAGAACAATTTTGTCCTTAAAATAGTGAACATACGAGACAACTTGTCTTTTATTAGTACGTTAACAAACAAAGGCTCCTAATTATAGCGGTATAGCTCGGTTGGTAGAGCGGCCGTGCCAGCAACTTGAGGGTTGCAGGTTCGATCCCCGCTTGCATCATCCTAGTCACTGCCGTTGTGTCCTTGGGCAAGACACTTTACCCACCTGCTCCCAGTGCCACCCACACTGGTTTTAAAAGCCTGTTGTGTAGGCTACCTGTATAAGTGTATGAGGTTACAAGCACACACTTATTGAGATTTAGTGGGGCCTCTGTTTACATTATTAGCCTGTTGTGTAGGCTACCTGTATAAGTGTATGAGGTTACAAGCACACACTTAATTGAGATTTACTTGAGCCTTCTGTTTATATTATTAGCCTATCTACTGTGGCTAAGTAGACTTTTGCCAAAAGGACAATAATTCTTTTGTTGTGGGTTTATCCACTTTAATGCACTTTATTTTTTTTTTTGGAATGCATGTTTTGTTTGAAGGCCTAATATAAATGAAAAACTGTGCTTTTTTTGAAAAGCAAAGGCTACTGGAATATTAAAATGTCAATGTTCAATAAAAATGTACTTTATTTAAAAAAACATGTCTAAAAATGTATTGTAGGCTGTTAATGCAATATAAAAAAAATTGTGAAAAACTGCATTTATTATTCGGTATTCAGTATTCGGCCTTCGGCCAAGCTTTTAAATTTTATTCGGCTTCGGCCACAAATTTTCATTTCGGTGCATCCCTAGTTATTATGAATTATTGACCTATCCAAGGTTCCGATTACTTCACATCGAATATTCCACAAAGAAAAATATTTTTGGTGGAAGATTTTGCAAATTTGGTAAATAAATAACCAAAAAATTTATATTTTGTTTTTTTCTTACTGTACCGAAAATGAACCTAACGGTGACCTCTAAACCGAGGTACGTACCGAACCGAAATGTGTGTGTACAGTTACACTCCTAGTTACTGCATACATCAGCAGACTAATTGTGAAGTGAATTATATTTATATAGCGCTTTTCTCAAGTGACTCAAAGCGCTTTACATAGTGAAACCCAATATCTAAGTGTACAAGGTGTATTTATAATATGTTGTGCTAAGGAAATTTCATAATTGTTGAAAGCTCATCTTGTATTGGACATTGTTTAATAAGTGTTCAACTTCAGCCTATACCCTTTCAGTCTACAACATTTTAAATATATGAATGTACAACTGTTTGTTTTGTTGACCACTGATCAACAACGACAACGCGTGTGCTCAGCAAAGTGTAGTGATGTCGGCTGTGTGGAAGTATTTTAACTCACAGCATGCCGAAATGCTTATCTTCTTAAAAAAAAATCTCCACATTATGCTCGGACTGCAGAAAGTGGAGAAGGAGGAGGAGGAGTAGTAAGGGTAGTCAGCACTGACTGATTATTATTTGTTTTATGCTCTTGTTATTAGAGTGATATGTTTATTGTGTTTACACTATTCTTCAGTGAAGACTAAGAGTAATTACTACATTGTTTTGGGCATAGTCAGTCAGTGAAACTGGAGCTGTGAACTCTTAATTTAGAGCAATATTGTGTTGTTTTTGTGGTTTTTGTCCCTGCCCACAGTTGTTTCCAACATATGCTGACAGTAAAAAAATAACTGAAGTGAACTTGAATTGTTTGCACTTTAAAACGTTTTTTGTATTGGATTTATTTAGGTTATTTTTCAGGGCCTTCTAATTTATTTTTAATTTATTCTATTCAATTGTATAATTATGTTGGTATTAGTGGTTATTTTGCACTTTAAATATAACATTTTGTTTTTATTGGATTTGTTGAGGTAATACTCTTATGTTGAAGGTTAAAATTTATGTAACCAATTGGTTAATAAATGGGTCAGTTTTTCCTATACCTACTCTTGCTGACTATTGTTTTCTGTTTTAACACTACAACATCAGTAACAGTAACATCACTTTATCAAGCCTTTTCTAACATTCTACAAAACAAAATAAAGAATAAATATATGTATGATTTGTGCCTATATCGTATCGTATTGATATCGGTATCGGCAAATACTCAAGGCTACAATATCGGTATCGTATCGGAAGTGAAAAAGTTGTATCGGGACATCCCTAGTTAATATATGTTTCCTCTACAGAGAAGCAGAGGTCATCAGGTGTGCAGCAGTGGTTAGCATCCATAGCTACCAACAACTGTGCAGAGCTCCAGCTCACCGTGGGCGCCATCATTGTGCAGGAAATGAGGACGGCGGTGGAGCGACACACAAGCTTCCGCTGCTCAGCTGGCATCTCGCACAACAAAGTAAGAAAATGCGTTACTGGTATTTAAAAAAAATAAAGTCTGTGCACATTTTATCGTCCTATTTTACTAACAAATATAGTAACCATTTCATTTATATTTGGTATACTGTCCGTGTTATTTAATTTTTACATGACATTTTCGGCCTGCCAAAGATAGTGCAAACCACCAAGTGGTATTTTAGCACAGGGGCGTCCAAACTGCGGCCTGCAGCACATTTTGAAAATACTGTCACAAAAAAAAAGTGGAATAAAAGGGCGCACAGGTGTAATGTGTCAAGAAAATTTTGCCACTAATAATGCAAATCTGCCATGCAGGAAGTTTTTTTACTTTGAAACTGACCTTGCTCCAAAAAATAACAACGTATAATCGTCGGATGGATTTGATGTTAATTCATGGATTTAGGTGTTGAAAGTAAGAATAATTTACAGTACAGACCAAAAGTTTGGACACGCCTTCTCATTCATCTCTTGATTTTCATGACTATTTCAATCATCCATCCATTTTATACCGCTTATTCCCTTTTGGGGTCGCGGGGGGCGCTGGCGCCGGCGCCTATCTCAGCTACAATCAGGCGGAAGGCGGGGTACACCCTGGACAAGTCGCCACCTCATCGCAGGGCCAACACAAATAGACAGACAACATTCACACTCACATTCAAACACTAGGGACCATTTAGTGTTGCCAATCAACTTATCCCCAGGTGCATGTCTGTTTATTTATGAAGCCCTTGATAAGAAGTGTCTCAAAGGGCTGCACAAGCCACAACGACATCCTGCGTTCAGAGCCCCTGCACGATGTTGCACCTTCTTTCGTCTCCGGAGACACAGTCTGTAATCATATCGATGCAATCCAACTTTGTATCATCTGATTATGAGTAAATAAAACTGTGGTAACAAACTCTCTATTGTTCCTGTTTAATATTCAGACTTTTTCCACCACATTTGCAGTAATGCTACTTCTTTTACCAACGCTTTTGCCCCACACGTGACAAATTACAGTTGTCTGTTCGACATCTTCCCGCTTGAAGCTAAACCACCGCATGATGATGGACCCCCTGCTGTTTTTCTTGGTAATTAATTATTCTTCCGACATTTGTTCCAAGATTCGCACCTTCTTTCTCTCGAATTACCACTCGCACCACAGCTAATGTTACCCATGCTGCTACCTCTCCGCTCCGCAAGGGCGTATACGTATGTGACGTATGTAAGAAGGTGCGCTTGTTTTACGTTTCTGTGAGAAGGAGACAAGAAAGAGTGGGAACATATGCAGTGTAATGCCAGCAGCTAAAAGCAACTGCGTGAGAACGTATACTCGAATATCACGATAAAGTCATTTTCTATATCGCACAGAGACAAACCCGCGATATATCGACCATGAATTGGTTTACGTGGACCCCGATTTAAACAAGTTAAAAAACTTATTGGGGTGTACGGAATATGTACTGTACTGTGCAATCTACTAATAAAAGTTTCAATTATTCGATCAATTGATATATTGGAGCATTCACAGGCAATTGCCTCATTTAGTGTTGTTATGGTTCCCCCCTGCAGGTTCTGGCTAAACTGGCGTGTGGGCTGAACAAACCAAACCGACAGACGATCTTGCCGCTGGATTCTGTGACAGAGCTTTTCAACACTCTGCCCGTTAGCAAGATGTGAGTGTCCGTCTGCTTCCCCGGGCCCTAAATCCTTAATATTCACTCCTCCGCTTTTTTTTTTATTTACGCCAGACGTAACCTGGGAGGCAAACTGGGGGCGTCCATCACGGCACACCTGCAAGTGGAGAACATGGGGGAGCTGACTCGCTTCTCTCACGCCCAACTGGGGAAGCACTTTGGCGAGAAAACAGGGTAGGACCCGGCCCCTCGACCCGAAACCCGACACGGCAACAATCTGCTCTCCCCAGGCAGTGGCTGTACGACCTGTGCCGCGGGGTGGACTTCGAAGCCGTGAAACCCAGACAGCTGCCCAAGTCCATCGGCTGCAGTAAGAACTTCCCCGGGAAGACGTCGCTCGTCACAAAAGAGCAGGTACGCCCACTAATTAGACGATATGCCAAGGAGTTGGACTGTTGCTGATGTTTAGTCAAATCTAAAAGAAAGTCTGTCTGCAAAGGTGCAGCACTGGCTTCACCAGCTGGCTCTGGAGTTGGAGGAGAGGCTGACCAAGGACAGAGAAGTGGTGAGGACAAGTAGGATTTAGGGTTGTATGCTGTAGTTTCGGGCTTCACGGTGGGAGAGGGGTTAGTGCGTCTGCCTCACAATACGAAGGTCCTGCAGACTTGGGTTCAATCCCAGGCTCGGGATCTTTCTGTGTGGAGTTTGCATGTTCTGCCCGTGACTGCGTGGGTTCCTTCCGGGTACTCCGGCTTCCTCCCACCTCCAAAGACATGCACCTGGGGATAGGCCCCTCCCTCCTCCAAAGACATGCACCTGGGGATAGGTTGATTGGCAACACTAAAATGGTCCCTAGTGTGTGAATGTGAATGTTGTCTGTCTATCTGTGTTGGCCCTGCGATGAGGTGGCGACTTGTCCAGGGTGTACCCCGCCTTCCGCCCAATTGTAGCTGAGATAGGTGCCAGCGCCCCTGAAAGGGAATAAGCGGTAGAAAATGGATGGATGGATGGTGTAGTTTCCTAATTAAAGTTAAAGAAGCAATGATTGTCACACACACACACACACACACACACTAGGTGTGGTGAAATCTATCTTCTGCATGTCACCCATCCCCTTGTTCACCCCCTGGGAGGTGAGGGGAGCAGTGAGCAGCAGCGGTGGCCGCGCCCGGGAATCATTGTTTGGTGATTTAACCCCCAATTCCAACCCTTGATACTGAGTGCCAAGCAGGCTCCCATTTTTATAGTCTTTGGTATCACTCGGCCGGGGTTTGAACTCACGACCTGTCGATCTCAGGGCGGACACTCTAACCCCGGGGTCACCAACCTTTTTGAAACCAAGAGCTACTTCTTGGGTACTGATTAATGCCAAGGGCTACCAGTTTGATACACACTTGAATAAATTGCCAGAAATAGCCAATTTGCTCAATTTACCTTTAATAAATAAATCTATATATATATAAAAAAAATGGGTATTTCTGTCTCATTCCGTCGTACATTTTTTTCCTTTTACGGAAGGTTTTTTTTTAGAGAATAAATGATGAAAAAAACACTTAAGTGAACGGTTTAAAAGAGGAGAAAAAAAGGAAAAAAAGGAAAAAAAGGAAAATTAAATTTTGAAACATAGTTTATCTTCAATTTCGACTCTTTAAAATTTAAAATTCAACCAAAAAAAGCTAATTCGAATCTTTTTGAAAAAATTAAAAAAATAATTTTTGGAACATCATTTGTAAGTTTTCCTGATTAAGATTAATTTTAGAATTTTGACAACATGTTTTAAATAGGTTGAAATCCAATCAGCACTTTGTTAGAATATATAACAATTGGACCAAGCTATATTTCTAACAGCCCTGCGATGAGGTGGCGACTTGTCCAGGGTGTACCCCGCCTTCCGCCCGATTGTAGCTGAGATAGGCGCCAGCGCCCCCTGCGACCCCGAAAGGGAATAAGCGGTAGAAAATGGATGGATGGATATATTTCTAACAAAGACAAATCATTATTTCTTCTTGATTTTCCAGAACAAAATTTTTAAAACAAATTCAAAAGACTTTGAAATAAGATTTAAATTTGATTCTAAAGATTTTCTAGTTTTGCTAGAATAATATTTTTGAATTTTAATCATGATAAGTTTGAATAAATATTTCACAAATATTCTTCGTCGAAAAACAGAAGCTAAAATGAAGAATTAAATTAAAATATATTTATTATTCCTTTACAAAAAAAATAAAATAAACTTGTACATTGATTTAAAATGGTCAGGAAAGAAGAGGAAGGAATTTAAAAGGTAAAAAGGTATATGTGCTAAAAATCCTAAAATATTTTTAAGGGTTGTTTTTTTTTTTTCTCTAAAATCGTCTTTCTGAAAGCTTCTAAAAAAAAAAATAATAATTTATTTAAACAAGTGAAGACCAAGTCTTTAAAATATTTTCTTGGATTTTCCAATTCTATTTGAGTTTTGTCTCTCTTAGAATTAAAAATGTCGAGCAAAGCGAGACCAGCTTGCTAGTAAATAAATACAATTAAAAAATAGAGGCAGCTCACTGGTAAGTGCTGCTATTTGAGCTATTTTTAGAACAAGCCAGCGGGCGACTCATCTGGTCCTTACGGGCGACCTGGTGCCCGCCTTGGTGACCCCTGCTCTAACCACTAAGCCACTGAGTAAAACTTCTCTACTTTCTCCTGCTCCCGCTTGCTGCGACAACAACAAACTAAAAACTCCAGACTCTCTTTATCGTTTTGTATCGTTCGCCTGTCAACTTAAACCTTCAGAAATGTAAAACGATAACCACGTGGGAACAAACGAATGGCAAAATAAAGCGAGTTTGTTACAGTAAGGAAGAGTTAGAAGAAGTAAGAGTAAGGTCACAAAGCTGACTGCCATTACCCATAATACATTGTGTCCAGACTGGAGATGTCTGATAATATCAGACTGTTGATATAATCTGGCTCGACTACTGCAACACACTTCTTGTCAGGATCCCCATCAACAACATCCAGAAGCTGCACTACATACAAAATAGTGCTGCCAGGATCCTGATGAGAGTGTGGAAACAGGACCACATCACACCAACTCTCAAATCCCTTCACTGGCTGCCTGTTCCACTCAGGATTGAATTCAAAATCTCCCTACTAATCCACCAGTGCCTCCATGGAAATGTCCCCCTCTACCTCAAAGAACTGCTCACCCCCAAATCATCCGCTACATACAGGCTAACCTCCTCCAACCTCCACGGACAGAGCAAGGAAAACAGACCATTCCCAGTCCGTGGAATGCTCTCCCTGACCACCTGAGGGCACCTCAGACTGTGGATGCTTTTAAAAAAGGCTTAAAAACCCATCTTTTTAAAAAAGCCTTTCAATAGACATGCATGCTGGTTGTAGCCTTTTGGGCTGTTTCTAGTTTTATATTTTATTTATTTTTATTATTACTATTTTTTTACACTGTGGCACTTTGAGGTTGTTTGCGCAACGTAAAGTGCTTTTTACAAATAAAATCTATTATTATTATTATCTGCTGACATGTCAACGTGGAACGCTCTCCCTGACCACCTGAGGGCACCTCAGACTGTGGATGCTTTTAAAAAAGGCTTAAAAACCCATCTTTTTAAAAAGCCTTTCTATAGACATGCATGCTGGTTGTAGCCTTTTGGGCTGTTTCTAGTTTTATATTTTATTTATTTTTATTATTACTATTTTTTTTACAGTGTGGCACTTTGAGGTTGTTTGCTCAACGTAAAGTGCTTTTTACAAATAAAATCTATTATTATTATTATTATTATCTGCTGACATGTCAACATGGAACGCTCTCCCTGACCACCTGAGGCACCTCAGACTGTGGATGCTTTTAAAAAAGGCTGAAAAACCATCTTTTTAAAAAAGCCTTTCTATATAGACATGCATGCTGGTTGTAGCCTTTTGGGCTGTTTCTAGTTTTATATTTTATTTATTTTATTATTACTATTTTTTTACAGTGTGGCACTTTGAGGTTGTTTGCTCAACGTAAAGTGCTTTTTACAAATAAAATCTATTATTATTATTATTATTATTATCTGCTGACATGTCAACATGGAACGCTCTCCCTGACCACCTGAGGGCACCTCAGACTGTGGATGCTTTTAAAAAAGGCTGAAAAACCCATCTTTTTAAAAAAGCCTTTCTATAGACATGCATGCTGGTTGTAGCCTTTGGGCTGTTTCTAGTTTTATATTTTATTTATTTTTATTATTACTATTTTTTTACAGTGTGGCCCTTTGAGGTTGTTTGCTCAACGTAAAGTGCTTTTTACAAATAAAATCTATTATTATTATTATTATCTGCTGACATGTCAACATGGAACGCTCTCCCTGACCACCTGAGGGTACCTCAGACTGTGGATGCTTTTAAAAAAGGCTTGAAAAACCCGTCTTTTTAAAAAAAGCCTTTCTATAGACATGCATGCTGGTTGTAGCCTTTGGGCTGTTTCTAGTTTAAAGTTTATTTATTTTTATTACTATTTTTTTACACTGTGGCACTTTGAGGTTGTTTGCTCAACGTAAAGTGCTTTTTACAAATAAAATCTATAATTATTATTATTATCTGCTGACATGTAAACATAAATAACATGAAATTGTGTGATGCTGTAAGTGTGTTCATGTTGGAAATAAACTAAAAGAAAGAAAGCGGTGATTAACAGGATTATTCCATAACACAAACCTTTTTGAGCAGGACTTTAATGACCTAAGACGATGTTTTCACGGATAAGATCTCACCAATAAAAAGGATAATGATGCCAATAGTGAGAAATCAGATGCACGCATAAAAAAATGACCGCACGCTCTCCATCTTCCAGAACGGCCGAGTGGCGAAGTCGCTGACAGTCGGCGTGCGGCAGCTGGGCGACACCAAGGCCAGCAGCTTCTCCCGTTGTTGCGCTTTAGTCCGCTACCAGGCCGCCAAGTTGGCCACTGACAGCTTCGCCATCATCAAGAGTCTCAACACGGCAGGAAACCAGCAGGCGGCGTGGTACGTACCCAGGTGTTGACTTGCATGAACGTGGGATGATGTACCCAGGTGTTGACTTGCATGAACGTGGGATGATGTACCCAGGTGTTGACTTGCATGAACGTGGTGAGAGTCAGCCAGCATCCTAGGGATGATGTGTTGCAGACTTCAAAGACTTCATGTGCTGTTAGGTCATTGGAATGATTTACTAGAAGATGTAGAATATGACCCGAAATAGTGTTTGTTGTAATGACTTCTGTTGGATTTAGTCACAAAAATATTCTCATTCAACAAAAATGTTATTAGATAAGTCGGTCATGAAATAAGTATATCAAAGCATTTTAATTATAATTAACTTTTAATTCATAACATTAATGAAATAAAGGGTTTCAAAATAAACTAAAATAAATAAATAAACTAAAATAAATTATTTACTTGAAGATGTAGACCAGGGGTGCCCATTACGTCGATGGCGAGCTACCAGTCGACCGCGGGGGGTGTGTCAGTCCATCTCCTGCCAGGCTTTTAAAAAAAATAGACCTAAAAATGAGTGATCATCAATCTTCACCAAGACGTCACTTAAATGACATTCACGGTACCGGAGGGTCTTGTGAGATGACGCTGGCTGCTGCAAGATCATTATTATGAAAATATGACCGAGAGGAAGGCCAGAAACACTTTTTATTTCAACAGACTCTCGCGCCGTACCTTCCGTCAAAACTCTAAAGGCCGACTGCACATTTCCTATCTTCACAATAAAAGCCCTGCTTCATGCTGCCTGCGCTAACTAAATACAGAGTCTCGGAAAACTGGCGTGCACAAGCGATCCCTCAGAAAGCTGGCGTGCACATCGCTTGTGCACGCCAGCTTTCCGAGACTCTTATTTTGTTAGCGCAGGCAGCATGAAGCAGGGCTTTTATTGTGAAGATAGGAAATGTGCAGTCCGCCTTTAGAGTTTTGACGGAAGGGACGGCGCGAAAGTCTGTTGAAATAAAAAGTGTTTCTCTGTCATTTTTTCATAATAATGAACTGGCAGCAGCCAGCGTCATCTCACAAGACCCTCGGGTGCCGTGAATGTCAATCAAGCAAGCTACGGAATTTGCCGCCAATGTTTTTCTTGTAAAGTGTATGGAAGCTGGATGAATTAGATGCCAAAAACCAACCACTTTCATGTGGTATTGTACAGAAAGGACAACTTTTTTTCTCCTCCATTTGAAAATGTGGGCGTTATCATCATTACTGTCTGATTCCAATCAATGCAAGTCATCAGAATCAGGTAATACACCAACTTATATTCTTGTCTTCGTGAAAGAAAGACATCTATATGTGTTACACATGCTTGTATTATCATTAAACACATTTAACTTGTTTACAAAAATGTCTCTTTCATAAATAAATAAATATAAATGATATATATAAATGAGGTAGATCCCCTCGAGTTGGTCAATTGAAAAGTAGCTCGCCTGCAGAAAAAGTGTGGGCACCCCTGTTGTAGAATATGACCTGAAATAGTGTTTGTTGTAATGACTTCTATTGGATTTAGCCACAAAAATATTCTCACTCTACAAAAATGTTATTAGATAAGTCGATCAGGAAATAAGTACATCAAAGCATTTTAATTATAATTAACTTTTAATTCATAACATTAATGAAATAAAAGGTTTCAAAATAAACATGTCGGTAAACTAGAAAATAAACATTACCAACTCTACCAACCGGTTTAGCTCGGTTGGTAGAGTGGCCGTGCCAGCAACTTGAGGGTTGCAGGTTCGATTCCCGCTTCCGCCATCCTAGTCACTGCTGTTGTGTCCTTGAGCAAGACACTTTACCCACCTGCTCCCAGTGCCACCCACACTGGTTTAAATGTAACTTAGATATTGGGTTTCACTATGTAAAGCGCGTTGAGTCACTAGAGAAAAAGCGCTATATAAATATAATTCACTTCACTTCACATAATTAGTAGAAATATTTCTGGTTATTTTGCACAATAATTGATACTTTAATGTATTAATATAGTTTACATTTAAGTGAAATAATTCATACAGTATATATTTTGTAATTTTGGCACAAAACAAAAATGACAAAATACTGTGATATCTAAGTCTCTATCCTCACTTATGGTCATAAGTTTCGTGTTGTGACCGCAAGGATGAGACCTCAGGGACAAGCTGCCAAAATGGTGGTGAGTCTCTCCCT
The DNA here is from genome assembly GCF_033978795.1 of Nerophis ophidion. NCBI lineage: Eukaryota > Metazoa > Chordata > Actinopteri > Syngnathiformes > Syngnathidae > Nerophis > Nerophis ophidion. Next base: position 74,891,929 of record NC_084619.1, read on the forward strand.
CAGAGTTTGTGGGAGAAGATCTGAGTAAAGTTGCTGCTCCTCCACATCAAGAGGAGCCAGATGAGGTCATCAGATGCCCCCTGGACACCTGCACTGGAGAGATGTTTAGGACACGCCTCCAGATCTCCCCGGGAGGCGCTTGACAAAGTAGCTGGGGAGAGGGAAGTCTGGGCTCTGCTTAGGCTGCTGCCCCCGCGACCCGACTTCAGATAAGCAGAAGAAAATGAATGATAGTTGACATTGTAATTATCCATCCATCCATTTCTACCGCTTATTCCCTTTTGGGGTCGCGGGGGGTGCTGGCGCCTATCTCAGCTACAATCGGGCGGAAGGCGGGGTACACCCTGGACAAGTCGCCACCTCATCGCCGGGCCAACACAGATTAATTCATTAATATTTTAATCATTCATCAAATATATATATATATATATATATATATATATATATATATATATATACATATATATATATACATATGTTTTTTTATTTTGGTAAACTATATTAAATACACTGTAAATACAATGTAATATAATAAATAAATTGGCCATAATCAGAAAAATATAAACACTGTACATGAATACAGTTATTTAATATTATAACTTACAATGTAGTAAATTAATGGAAAATATATTTCACAATGTATGTTGTGTATGTATAAAAAGGTAATTATATACGTAAATTGATGATAAAAAATAAAACAATGTTAAGGTTATATTTCATGACTTGATTGATGGTCTTATGTCATCCATTTTTCATTGGAATGTATTTGTTTGGCTTTTGTTTTGACACAAGACAAACTTGATTTCAAACAAACGGTAAATACAAAGTCATTTAATCAATAAATTGGCCCTAATCAGAGAAATCTAAACACTGCAAATTAATACAATTATTTGACATATTTCACAATGTAGTAAATTAATGGCAAATGTATTTCACAACTTATGTTGCGTATGTAGAAAAATGTATTTTTATGCATGAATTGTACATAAAAAAAAGTGATATATATTAAGGTTATATTTCATGTCTTGATTGATGGTCTTATGTAATCAATATTTTTTTTCATTTGAATTCATTTATTTGGCTTTCATTTTGGCGACCTGCATAGTCAAGAAAATAAAAATTCCATTAAAAAATTAAATTAAAGCTGCAAGCAGTGTTGGTCGGGCCCACCTTTGTCTGCAGCCCCCGAGACCCAAACCCGTAACAGGCGTTAGAAGATGCATGGATAGTAGCTACTATTATTATAGGGTATTGTGTGTAGAATTTTGAGGACAAAAAAGATTTAATTCCATTTCACATTGTCATTGTCTACTGTTAGTCGTAAGTGTCCCAATATTTTTGCCTAGTGTTAGTCCTAAGTGTCCCAATACATTTGTCCAGTGGTAGTAGCCATCTTGAGACAACAGCAGCGCAGGAGCATCAGCGCAGTTGATCTTTGAAGGGTCATAAAATCAAAACCGGAGCAGTGATCAAAAATCTGTCTAATCAGAAGGGTTTCAAACTCTCTCCTGTGCGAAACGACAAAGGCGCTCAGAGGAGATAACTTTTGAAGAAAGGTGACGGGTTTTTACAAAACTTTTGTTTTGAAGGGGTAATTGCCAACTTCCTGTTGATTTTTGCTGAAGGATGTAAATTATTAAAATGTTGGTCTAAGTGAGACCTACATAGAAGTTTTTGTTTCATGTCTCTCCAACATTCCTACTGGAAGTTACAGGCAGTTTTGTCAGTGTTTTCTTCCTAGGAGCAGTTTTTTCTGTGCCTTATTCAAAAATTGCGTTAGAGCGCAATTTTGAGTTTTGGGGTTTGTTTTTTTTACTAGATTGCAATTTTTGCCAGTCCTGAGGTGTGTGCCAAGTTTGGTGAGTTAGGAAGCATTTTAAAAGGGGTCAAATTACAGCGCAAAGAGGCAAAACTTGCATTTTTTAGGTAAATTTTGCTTCGAAGGGGTTTTTGAAATATTTCTGTCGATTTTAGCCCTAGAAGGTACGATTATGAAACCTAGGTCTAAGTCAGCCCTACATAGAGGTTTTTGTTTCATGTCTCTACGACATTCCTAACGGAAGTTACAAGCAATCTGTTTTTTTTTTTCCTAGGGGGCGCTAGAGCGCATTTTTGAGTTTTGGGGTTTGGTTTTTTTCTTAAATGGCAATTTTTGCCAGTTCTGATGTGTGTGAAATTTGGTGAGTTTTGAAGCATGGTCAGGGGATCAAATTACAGTTCAAAGAGGCGGCGGAATAATAATAATAATAAAAAGAAAAGAATAATAAAACGCACGAAAAACAATAGGTCCCTGTGTTAGTCCTTTAGCAATGGGCCATGCAGGCCCTAATAATCAGGTTCAGCAATGTCCAATAATATATTTCACGCTTTAATTATTCATTTTTATGGATCATTTAACCAAATGTGTAACATTCTGCTGATTGAATGACGTGTGCAGGACTCCACCTCTCACTCTGCTGCACCTCTCAGCCAGCAAGTTCAGTGACGCCCCTTCAGCAGCAGGGGGCAGCATCGCAGACTTCTTCAGCTCTGACCTCACGTCCACTCCCACCTTGACCACGCCCACCCTGACCACGCCCACTCACGCCACTCGCACTCCTCCCAGCGGCATCCAGTCTTTCTTCCAGAAGAAACCGAGACAAAAGGAGGTCGAAGAGGCCGTTTGGACTCCGCCACCATCCACTCCTCGCTCCAACATCGCCTCTTTCTTCCACAAGAAATGTGCTGAGAGATGTTGGGAGGAGTCTAAACTAGAACCGACAGCCACCGGCCCGCAGCCTCCATGTGATGATGAGGAAGATGTTGAAGAAGAAGACGTGCTGAAGTGTGAGCGCTGTGGTCAGGACGTGTCTGCCTGGGACTTGCCTGAACACCACGACTATCACTTTGCTTTGGACTTGCACAACTCCTTCTCTTCTCCTTCATCCTCCTCCTCCTCCTCCTCCGCCAGAGCAGGACCTCCAGCGCCGGCCTCTCGGGGTAAAACAAAAACCAGAGGCCCTTCAGGACCTCACTCTAAAAGACCTCGCTCACAAGGCAATGTTGGGACTCTCGACTCTTTTTTCCAAAAAAACTGATCTTTTATTGTGAAAGTGCCTTTCGTAGTTAAATAAAATCAACTTTATTCCTGGCTGGGATTTACTGTGATGCACGGATGACGAACTCAAGACCAAATCTGGCCAGCTACATCATTTTATGTGACCCCGTGAAAGCCTGGAAATAATGTGTTAATAAAGTACTTTATATTTTATTACTAAAGGTGTTTGTTTTTTCTATTTGGATATTTAAAAATAACATGCAATTTCATATATTTTCAAACTTTAATTCTATCTAATAATGCAGAGAAATATTACATTCCAAAGCATTTTTTGTTAAAATAAAAATACATACTTTAATATCTGCTGGACTTAAGATTTCATTGTAAATTACTCATCAAATTGTACACTGTAAAAATGACAATAGATTTTAAGGTAAAATTCTGCAATTTATTTTTTTTTTTTTTTATAAATCGTACAAAAAAATTTGGTACCGTTTTTCTATATACATTAACACACTTTAAAAACAGTATATTTTATTGTGGAAAAACTGGAAGCTCTGTTCCATTAATTTTATTGTAAAAAAATTATATATATATATATTTTTTTACAAACTATTAAAAAAAATCTTCAGATTTTACTGAAAAAAACTGCCAGCTCAGTCTCCTGAATTCTACAATTTTTAGTTAAAATTATATATATATATACATACATATATACAGTACATATACATACGTATATGTGTGTAACTATATATTTGTGTTTATATGTGTATGTATACAGTATATATACACATATAAGTATGATGTATGTATATATATATATATATATATATATACATATATATATATAAAATTGTTTTTATAATTTTTTTAACTAAAAATTTTAGAATCCTGCCGACAGAGCTGGCAGGTTTTTTTGCAGTAAAATCTGAAGATTTTTTTTTCAAACTGTACAAAAAAAGTATATATATATATATATATATATATATATATATATATATATATATATATATATATATATATATAAAATAGATTTAAATATAATTAAACATATAAATAAGGTTAGGGTTAGGTTGATTGGCAACACTAAATTGGCCCTAGTGTGTGAATGTTGTCTGTCTATCTGTGTTGGCCCTGCGATGAGGTGGCGATTTGTCCAGGATGTACCCCGCCTTCCGCCCGATTGTAGCTGAGATAGGCGCCAGCGCCCCCCGCGACCCCGAAAGGGAATAAGCGGTAGAAAATGGATGGATGGATGGATATAAATAACTGACGTGGCCCTCTGTGAAACCAAGTTAGACGGGCCTGTTTTAATGTGAGACTTCTGCTGCAGTACCTCAAGACGCCAGCAGATGTCACCATTTTAACTTGGAAAAATAAAAGCCAGAAGATCGTTTTGTTGCATTAGATCAGTGGTCCCCAACCTTTTTGTATCTGCAGACCGGTCAATGCTTAATAATTTGTCCCGCAGCCCAGGGGAGGGGGGGTCTTTTTTTTCTTTTCTTTTTTCTTTGTCATGAAAAAGGGAGGTTGTTGTGGTTGGTGCACTAATTGTAAGTGTATATTGTGTTTTTTATGTTGATTTAATAATTTTTATTTTTATTTTTTTAAAATAAAAATGAATTAAAAATTATTCTGTGGCCTGGTACCAATCGTGGTGGTTGGGGACCACTGCATTGGATCACTGCATTTCAACTACACCATAAGGAGGACCCATCCCTCCATCCATTTTCTACAGCTTGTCCCGTTCTATGTCGCTGCAGCCTATCTCAGCTGCCATCGGGCAGAAGGCGGTGTACACCCTGGACAAGTTGCCACCTCATCGCAGGGCCAACACAGATAGACAACATTCACACTCCGCGCAGTTCCAAAAGCCCAAGGGTTCAGGGGCCGGACATCGAAATGCGGATGTTTCACCAGAAAGTGCCTCCACGGGTTTTATTTCTTTGAGACTGTTGACAAAGTAAACACACCGGCTTTCACACTACACTGTCAACACATTATTTATTCTGTCCTCACTACTCCTTTCCAGCTTGTGCAGATAGTTAACACTAAATAAGAAAATAACTCTAGTTTATGTTGAGGATAAATGTTCCGTCTTGTGAATCATTTTCCTTCCTTAGTTGTATTTCTTTACACTTCTTCCTTCATTTAGACTGAAAATACAAACATAACCAAAATATAACATACATTGTGTTTTTTCACAAAAATAAAATATAATGCTTAGTGTTAATCTATTCACAGAATAGATGTTTACACTTAAAAATACACACCATTCAAACAGTTAGCGTTGTCTCCCTCTGCTGGTCAAATGTAGTACTACATGTATTAAACAAGTTTTGATCATTAATGACAAAAAAACATGACCACGAATACAAAATACATCTCGAAGTCCGCAATTTCAACACAAAACAAACGTAATATATATAAATATATTAAGTTTTGTGTTGAAATTGCACAAATGATATCTACTTACAATTGTTTGAGCAAGTTTTTTGAGGAAGCTTCCACGCTGCTCTTCTGGATCAATGTGTCCGTCGCTTAAAAGGTCCGCCAGGAAACAATGACTCCAGCTCGGGGCAGAACATTCGTACTTTGTTGTCCGGTCGTCGTTAAAAAGTCACATTTGTGCTTTTTTTTATTTCATTTTTTTCCAAAGGTTAAATGAGTATGTTCTTCTACTCTCCTTACAGCTGCCTCATTGTGACACATATGCAACGCTGCTGCCCCCTGTGGGGTGGCGGCAGTACTGCATGCATGATCAAACCTAGTTTTAAAGTCCTATTGAAAGCCACTACTAGCGACCACGCAGTCTGATAGTTTATATATCAATGATGAAATATTAACATTGCAACACATGCCAATACAGCCTTTTTAGTTTACTAAATTGCAATTTTACATTCCACGCGGAAGTACCATGCTAAAACGTGGCGGTATGATGACGCGTTTGCGTGACGCCACGCATTGTAGAGGACATTTAGGTCCAGCACCGTTCCCAGCTATAAGTCGTCTCTTTTCATCGCATAATTCCTCAGTATTCTAGACATCTGTGTTGATGAATCTTTTGCAATTTGTTCAATTAATAATGGAGACGTCAAAGAAGAAAGATGTAGTTGGGAAGCGATGTATTGCAGCTACCTTTAGCAACACAAACACAGCCGGTGTTTCCTTGTTTACATTCCCGAAAGATGACGGTGAAGCTTTACTATGGAACAGGTCAAGCGAACATGGTTCCCTACCACATGTCAACCGGCAGGTTTCGGTGAGAAAATTGTGGTAATAAGCCGGCTCTTACCGTAGACATGAGCAGAGAGCTTGCGTCGTTCCTCGCGCACCTGTCAAAGAGGCGGCTGCGGACTCTCTTGCCTCCTCCCACCGGCTGCCGCCGAACGCAGGATGCTTCAACCGTGGAGGAGGGGGAAAAAAATAAATCTTCGCTCCGCCTCATCGAGAAACGTGGCTTACCTCAGAGACACTGGCGGTCACCACACCCGTGGCCACACCCTTCCGACTTTCAGGTACAATATAATCTCACTAAAACACTAGTAACACAATAGAAAGATAAGAATGATCCAAGTAAATGTGTCTAATAACATCTGAATCGCTCCAACTGCCCTCATCTTTTCTTTTCGTTTTCTAGTCCTTCACTCTCACTTTCCTCATCCACAAATCTTTCATCCTCGCTCTAATTAATGGGGAAATCGTCGCTTTCTCGGTCCGAATCGCTCTCGCTGCTGGTGGCCATGATTGTAAACAATGTTCAGATGTGAGGAGCTCCACAACCCGTGACGTCACGCGCACATCGTCTGCTACTTCCGGTACAGGCAAGGCTTTTTTATTAGCGACCAAAAGTTGCGAACTTTATCATCGATGTTCTCTACTAAATCCTTTCAGCAAAAATATGGCAATATTTGAAAATGATGAAGTATGACACATAGAATGGAGCTGCTATCCCCGTTTAAATAAGAACATCTCATTTCAGTAGGCCTTTAAATATATTTTAATGGCATTTAACTTACATGTTCAATATTTCCCCGTGTATTGACTGATAAAACTTGACAAAACCCAAACCAGCGCGGAAGTGACTTGTAGAGAAAAGCCTTTTTAATTATTCATGTCCCCCATAACACAACAATTGGATCTGTACATACATATTTCACACAAGATTAAACAGTTGGCTTAAAAAAATAAAACATAAGGTTTAAGTCGTAATAAAGCTTTAAAAGGTTTAAAAATCTAAAAAAAACAAACTCCTGAGGTGCATAAGTTTAACGCGATTATAAAACAGGCCTAAACTAAGAGTGGAGCAGTACTAAGGTGAATGATAATAACAATAATAATAATAATAATAATAATAAGGCTAAATGCAGTAGTCAGTTGGGTCCAGAGGATGTTTTAAAAAGGTAGCACCAGCTTTAAGAGTTGTGTTACTGCATTGTTGTTGTGTTGGAAGGCACTTCCATCAGGCACCGTGTGTTTGTGTGTGACATCAGTAGCTTCAAAAAAAGAGCCTGAAGCGGCGAGTACCTTTCAAAGGTCATGGCTCCCAATTCCAACAGTTGTCTGCTAAAGCTGGATTTAGCCGGTGGATCCAAAAGGCTGAAATGATGGTTACAATAACGGCGAGGCACGTTTTGTGGACGTAAAAACGAGCTTCTGACGGATGACAAGGCAAAGTGGGCGGGGCACCACCAGACCTTTGTGGTCCAGCTTGAAGCCACTTTCTTTTAAAAGGCGTGTGAGGCTACATTAGTGACAGCTTTGGAGCTCGGCAGGTATTCGAAATGCAGACTGGCCTTTGGTGGAAGCTTGTCCAGAAAAAAAATAAAAAAATAAATATACCAATGGGACGGTTTTCCGGTCAGGGGGCTCCTGGGGGGTCCTGAGCGATGGGCTCCAGCTTGGTGACGTGGCCGATCCCTTTGGTCACGCCCTCCCTGAAGAGCACCTTGGCGCCCACCTTCAGGTACTCCGGGTGCTTGATGAACTTGAACTGAACCACGGCCTTCTCCCCCGTCCTCAGCTCCTCCTGACGGACGATGCAAGTGTCAAAAAAATTCCAAAACGTGTGAAATTGACACGTTTTATCGGGGCGGCGACACAAAAACAGAGAAATGGCCAATTTTAGGACTATAAGGCACACTTAAAATCCTTTCATTTCCTCAAAAGTCGACAGTGAGCCTATTACCCGGTGCGCTTAATGTAGGGCAGGAGTAGGGAACCTATGGCTCTAGAGCCAGATGTGGCTCTTTTGATGACTACATCTGGCTCTCAGATAAATCTTAGCTGACATTGCTTAACAGGATATGTAATTAATAATTAGGATGGTAATCATAGTGTTGAAAGTAACGTTCAAATTATAAAACATTCTCATGCATTTTAATCCAACCATCCGTTTTCTACCGCACCTGTCCAAGATGTCGCATTAATGGTAAGAAGTAATATATTTATTATTGGTTAAATTTAAAATAACAATGTTATTAAGAAGAATAAGAGACTTATAAAAATGTTGGTCTTGTCAAGACCTGGACTATGGTGTAGTTTTTTTTCCCGTGGTGTAAAGCGATTGGAACGGACCTGGCTTGAAGGTAGTGACATCTTTAATCTTAACTCAAAAATATTACAAAAACAAAGGGTATAAACAAAAGGCGCTCTCAGTGGAGGTTAAAAACTTGGCTATGAAAACTAAAACTCGCACAATGGGAGAATTATGAACATAAAATAAAACTTACAAACTATGGCATGAAAGACTTACTTGGACCGAGCAAGAGCATGGATCATCGGCATGGATAACATAGGTGTGTAGGGGTGATAGAGGGTGAGTAGAAGGTGATGTCGCCAGGCTGACTGCCTGGCAACTGCAGGCTTAAATGCTGACGTGGTGATTGACAACAGGTACATGAGTTCAAGTGAATCAGGTGTGTGAGTCGTGAAAACAGATGAACTGGTTGGTAGTCACGGAAACGAAAACAAACCAGGGTGCGCAAAAACAGGAACTAATGGAGTCAAAAACAAACAGAACATGATCACAAAGAAATGACAGGTCTTACTTAAAAATGCACGCATTTAGTTGTAATCAGTGTTTAAAAAATATTATACGGCTCTCACGGAAATACATTTTGAAATATTTGGTTTTCATGGCTCTCTCAACCAAAAAGGTTCCCGACCCCTGATGTAGGGAATCATTTTGGCTGTGCTTACCGGCCTCAAAGTTATTATATTTGGTACATTTAGTAAATGCAAAGTGTGACCTGTAGATGGCAGTCACACATAAGAGATGCGTGTCGACTGCAATATGACTCATGTAAACAACACCAAAATGTTTAGAATATAAAACATTACACACTGTGCTCAAAAATGTGTCAAAATGTTTTTAGTACGATTTTGGTAAGGTATGAAGCCTCAACGCTTGATGGATTGTAGCGTTAATACCGTGATAATATCGTACTGTGGTCTTAATACCCTGTTAACATCGTACTGTGGACTTAATACCGTGATAATATCATACAATGGTCTTAATACCGTGATAACATCGTACTGTGGACTTAATACCGTGATAATATCATACAATGGTCTTAATACCGTGATAACATCGTACTGTGGACTTAATACCGTGATGATATCATACAATGGTCTTAATACCGTGATAACATCGTATCATGGACTTAATAAATAATATCGTACCGTGGACTTATTACCGCGATAATATCATATTGTGGCCTTAATAATACCGTGATAATATCATACCTTGGCATTAATACCGTGATAATATCCTACCGTGGCCTTAATTAAAAATATATCGTAACCTGACCTTAATACCGTGATAATATCGTACCATACACCTTATACCGTGATAATATCGTACCATACACCTTATACCATGATAATATCGTACCGTGGACTTAATACTGTGATAATATTGTACAGTGGCCTTAATACCGTGATAATAGCATACTGTGGCTTTAATACTGTGATAATATCATAACGTGATAATATCGTACCGTGGCCTTAATACTGTGATAAGATCGGACAGTGAACGTAACACCGTGATAATAGCGTAGCGTTGACTTAATGTCTTGATATTATTGTACCATGGACTTTAATACCGTGATAAAATCGTACAGTGGACTTAATACCATGAAAATATCGTACCGTGAACTTAATACTGTGATAATATCGTACTGTGGTCTTAATACTGTGATAATATCGTACTGTGGTCTTAATATTGTGATAATATCGTACCCTGCACTTAATACCGTAATAATATCGTACTGTGAACTTAATACCATGATGATAGTGTAGCATTGACTTAATACCGTGATAACATCGTACCGTGGACTTAATACTGTGATAATATCGTACCCTGGACTTAATACTGTGATAATATCGTACCCTGGACTTAATACCATGATAATATCGTACCGTGGACTTAATACCCTGATAACTTCGTACCGTGAACTTAATACTGTGATAATACTGTAGCATTGACTTAATACCGTGATATCATCGTACCGTGGACTTAATACTGTGATAATATAGCGAAGCGTGGACTTAATACTGTGATAATATAGCAAAGCGTGGACTTAATACCGTCATAACATCATATCGAGGACTTAAAGGGGAACATTATCACAATTTCAAAAGGGTTAAAAACAATAAAAATCAGTTCCCAGTGGCTTGTTGTATTTTTTGAAGTTTTTTTCAAAATTTTACCGGTCTCGGAATATCCCTAAATAAAGCTTTAAAGTGCCTTATTTTCGCTCTCTGCGAAGACACTGGCCATTTCCCTGTGACGTCACACAGTGCTGCCAATGTAAACAAACAATGGGAATACCACAGCAAGATATAGCGACATTAGCTCGGATTCAAACTCGGATTTCAGCGACTTAAGCGATTCAACAGATTACGCATGTATTGAAAAAGATGGTTGGAGTATGAAAATACTGAAGAAGAAACTGAAGTTATTGAGCGAATAGCTATTGACGCTATTCATAGCCATAGCATGGCCGAATAGCTGCGTTAGCATCGCCGGTAAAATGTGCGGACCAAACGATCAGGACTTTCGCATCTTTTGACACTGGAGCAACTTAAATCCATCGATTGGTAAGTGTTTGTTTCGCATTAAATGTGGGTGGAAGGAAACGTAATATTGTTGCAAATGCATCTGCAGGTTATCCATACATCTCTGTGCCATGTCTGTCTTAGCATCGCCGGTCAAATGTGGAGACACTCTGGTACATTCAATGGGGGTCTGGCGGCAGATTTCTTGCCAGTGGTGCAACTTGAATCCCTCCCTGTTAGTGTTGTTACACCCTCCGACAACACACCCACGAGGCATGATGTCTCCAAGGTTCCAAAAAATAGTCAAAAAAACGGAAAATAACAGAGCTGAGATCCGGTGTTTGTAATGTGAAAATGAAAATGGTGGGTGTGTTACCTCGGCGACGTCACATTCTGACGTCATCGCCTCCAGCGCGATAAACAGAAAGGCGTTTAATTCGCCAAAATTCACCCATTTAGAGTTCGGAAATCGGTTAAAAAAATGGATGGTCTTTTTTCTGCACCATCAAGGTATATATTGACGCTTACATAGATCTGCTGATAATGTTCCCCTTTAATACCGTGATAGTATTGCATCGTGAGATCTGACAACGTTACAGTACATCCCTGATAAGAAGTGGTTGAACGCTCACCTTGCCATAGATGGCTTCCACGGTCGCTGTCTGTCGCACGTTGCCGGTGTGCACGGTCACCTGGAAGCCCTTGTGGAAGGTCTTGGAGTGGAAGAGCAGCACTATCTCCGCTTCGAAGATCCAGCAGATGGTGGGATCCATCTCGGGACTCACCATCACCATCCCCTGCAGGAAGAGGTCATGAGCCGCACTGCGTTGGCACGCGTAAAAAATAAGACGGGAACCAAAGTCGGAACCTTTCTTAGCAACGTTCGGTCGAATTCGCCGAGCGCAAGCGTGGCCGCCTGGCCCGCCCGCAGCACCCTGCAGGCAGAGCGGTTTCTTTGGATGCTCCCGACGGTCAGCTTGTGGAAGCGGCCCGAGTCTGTGGGCCCCACGACCAGATGGTCTCCCTCCCGGCAAATTCCACTGCAGAGAAAAAAACACTTTTCGTTTGCCGGCCTGCTATAAAATGACATTTGAACACTTTTTTAATCAGGGTTGGTACTCCTTTTCCGTGGTTAAATTCAAGCACTTTTTAAGTACTTTCAAGATCAATTTTCCAGTTGTTCCCAGTACCCTTCAAAAGGCGAAAACCAGTGTGAATCAATCCATGGCCTTGTTGTTTGAGGTCACCTGTAGGAAAAATAGGTCAAATCTGCCAAAACCTAAGCCTAACATTGAACCAGCAGTTATCATTAACTGCATGGGACATAGAAAATGAAGCAGTGTGACTATTCAATGTCATTGGGGTTTGTAAATGTGTCTCCATTTATGTTGTTTTTCAAATTTCTTGTTCCTTTTCTTACTTAGAGCTAGGGTTGCAAAATCCCGGGAATATTCAAAGTCGGAAACTTTCCCTGGAAATTAACGGGAATATATGGGAATTAATGGACGGGACGGCGTGGCGCAGTGGAAGAGTGGCCGTGCGCAACCCGAGGGTCCCTGGTTGAATCCCACCTAGTACCAACTTCGTCACGTCCGTTGTGTCCTGAGCAAGACACTTCACCCTTGCTCCTGATGGGTGCTGGTTGGCGCCTTGCATGGCAGCTCCCTCCATCAGTGTGTGAATGTGTGTGTGAATGTGTAAATGTGGAAGTAGTGTCAAAGCGCTTTGAGTACCTTGAAGGTAGAAAAGCGCTATACAAGTACAACCCATTTAATTAAAGGGAAATTAATGGGAATAAACATTGAATGCAGCATGCAAGATCTTGCAGCATGACTATCAGCTAAAACTGGATTTAATGCAATTTCAGTTGAATTACAACCCTGCACTGTGCATTCCTCCATCACATGTGCAGTGTGCAGTTACCATGAATTGATTTACGTGCAATATACTAATAACAGTTTCAATCAATCAATCATTGATTGATTGATTGAAACTGTTATTAGTAGATTTTACAATATAGTACATATTTTCCGTACAATTGATTACTAAATGCTAACACAACCAATAAGTTTTTCAACTTGTTTAAGTTGGGGTCCATCAATCAATCAATTAAAAGTGCATTCTTCCATCACATGCACAGATAATTCCCAGCATGCTACACACTACAGGCCACACTAGTATTTGAGCCCAAGGGGTAAATCTATTTGATCTATGGTATTTAAGTGTAATAGAGGTGTAATTGCTTGTTACTGTACGACTGTAGACTACTCCAGCAGACTTCCACTCAAGCTAGCGAGCTGTTCCTGTACTTCTTAAATGATTTTGGGGCCAATATTTCTAGCTAGCTACGTTTATGTACCACCACAGTCTCATAATGAACCGGAAATATTTCTCCGTTAGCCGTGATGCTAATTTTTTCTATGTTAAATCCCATTCATTTGGCAATCCGAATTTACCTTTTTTGTGATCTGTAAAGTTCCACTAGCAAATCCTAATCGAAACGAGTAGTTTCTTTGGCCTTCTGGTCTGCTAGCCATTCTGTTGTCCTACAAGATAGTAGCTTATAGTTTGGTTTAGCGTGATTGAGTGTTCATTTATTCATCTAGCCTGTTTCTATTCATTTGTCCATCAGTCAAATATTTTTAAAGACTACTCCAATTGTTTAGCTCAGTGGTTCTCAACCTTTTTTCAGTGATGTACCCCCTGTGAACATTTATTTTAATTCAAGTACCCCCTAATCAGAGCAAAGCATTTTTGGTTGAAAACAAGAGATGAAAAAGTAAAATACAGCACTATGTCATCAGTTTCTGATTTATTAAATTGTATAACAGTGCAAAATATTGCTCATTTGTAGTGGTCTTTCTTGAACTATTTGTAAAAAAATAGATATAAAAATAACTAAAAACTTGTTGAAAAATAAACAAGTGATTCAATTATAAATAAAGATTTCCACACATAGAAGTAATCATTAAGTAAAAGTGTCCTCTTTGGGGATTGTAATAGAGATCCATCTGGATTCATCAACTTACTTCTAAACACTTCACAAAAAAATGAATCTTTAACATCAATATTTATGGAACATGTCAACAAAAAACCTAGCTGTCAACACTGTTGCATTTCTTTTCATAGTTTATGAACTTACATACATATTTTGTTGAAGTATTATTCAATAAATATATGTAGAAAGGATTTTTGAATTGTTGCTATTTTTAGAATATTTTAAAAAAATCTTACGTACCCCTTGGCATACCTTCAAGTACCCCCAGGGGTACGCGTACCCCCATTTGAGAACCACTGTGCTAGCTGACATTAGTCTTTTACAAGCTTCTCATCTTATTCAGCAGAATAAGACGGATGGTGACCAACTATAAATAATCAAAAAATGGTCAAAATTTTCAAACTTCCCGAGCTTATCTTCCCGTGGTAAATTTACGGAAATTTACCGGAAACGTTCCACCCCTTTGCGACCCTACTTACAGCACTCCATGACATCGAACAGCATGGATTGATTCACACCGTTTGTGCTTGTAAACTGCAACCTCAAAATGTCAATTTTACTCATTTATTAACAAAACTGATCCACATTAATATAAGGATAATAAATTAAAGGAAAATATGTTAGTTTCAAAACACCTCAGTCGCCTTTCATTAAGCATATCTAGCCTTGGAACTGTGGCTGTGATAACAAATGGGTTTTTAGTTGATGGAAGTTTTTAAGGGGCGGTATAGCTCGGTTGGTAGAACGGCCGTGCCAGCAACTTGAGGGTTGCAGGTTTGATCCCCGCTTCAGTCACCCTAGTCACTGCCGTTGTGTCCTTGGGCAAGACACTTTACCCACCTGCTCCCAGTGCCACCCACACTGGTTCAAATGTAAAAATTAGGTATGGGTTTCACTATGTAAAGCGCTTTGAGTCACTAGAGAAAAAGCGCTATATAAATATAATTCACTTCACACCAACATTATAATTTATCATTGACAAACGCTCGCTTTTTTTTCCTTTCACAGCTTTTGATTGATTGATTGAAACTTTTATTAGTAGATTGCACAGTACAGTACATATTCCCTACAATTGACCACTAAATGGTAACACCCCAATAAGTTTTTCAACTTGTTTAAGTCGGGGTCCACGTTAATCAGTTCATAACTGTCCGTAATGAACATGTAATCTAGTGCTGATCTCACAGTTGAGGTCTAGCATGTACCAACAGGTTAGAAAACTAAACTTTAGCTACCATTAACTTGTAGGGCTAGTAATCTCTGTACCTTGTCTTTCACATGACTCGAGAGAGCCGACTGTCCCATTACGAAAAACTGGATTTAATTTTTGCAGGCTACATGTGGATTGGCGCCACGTTTTATCCAAAGTTTGTATTTGTCATTTTCCATCCAACGTTCATTAAAACGACAACCTCCCGGCATGACGGACTGATACACCACCGTCCTCTTGGGGGCGACACTGAGCCCCATGAAAACAACCTAATGTAATGGCTCGCGCAACGCTAACAGATCAAGAGTGTAGTTTTCATTTTTAATCTCTTAAGGCCCAAGCTGTTTGTTAACATTATTTTTTATTTCTCTTTGCTATTGGGCTTATTGGATCCTAATTTGAATATAAAGTAAGAATCATCTTTTGATATGATGTACTTCGTCCATAAGTACCGTTGCGTCTGTACCAGATGTTCCTCCGAGGGAATTTAAGTTGCTGGTCAATCCCAAGTTCTTTTGATGACACATAAACTGATTTTAAATGATCACCCAGAACAGAATAGGTATTTTGCAATTTATTCCAAAGCTTTGGAGAGACCAACCTAAAAAAAAAAAAACACCTTCAATTCGCGTCGCCTAGTTGATCTGAAAACCTTACGGAAGCGCTGTCTTTTTCAATATCTCCCTCGCCCCCACCCACCAGTTGTTCTGCTTAGCCTGAGACAGGAAGAGATAAGAAGGGAGTATTGCTACTCCTTACATTCCTAAAACTTCAAGGTTAACAGACACAGTTTACTTGCAGACAAACAGAAAGAGAACAAATAGAAAAACACTAGCTGTTTTCAAACATGACTATAGAAAGAAATAACTCTTAAATATGGATATATGTAGATATCTATCTCCGTCAATCAGTACACAAATGTGTACTTCATGTTTAGTGACATGCCAATTCCTATTTTTACACTTTTTTTCCCCAAATTCCATTGAATGTTATAATCTTCTGACACCACCAGATGGCAGTATAAGTGTCCACATAAGTGGCCATAAGACCCCAATTCAGTAGTGTACACAATTTTGGAAATAAGAGCTAAAAGGTCCTGTCCACGCATGTGGCCACTAAGCCTTTAGTGGTTTAAGAAAACGTATTTTATTTTTTCCCGTTTTATAATCAGCCTATTGAGTCAGACTGCCGAGAAATATGACGCACATTTCTAAGCACTTCACCAAAAATTCCAGCGTTTTTCAACCCTTGAAAACACAAGATTAAAATCCAAGCATTTTCAAGGTTTTTAACCCTGTTTAATACTAACCTGTACAAAGTTCCGCCCACCACTGTCCCCACTTCTGGCACCGTGTAGATCTCATCCACCTGCAACAGATCATCTGTCAATCAATCGGACGTCCTCAGTGGCATTCCAACTCACCTCGTCTTACCTGAAACTCTGTCAGCTGCTGCATGAGCTCCTCCTGCTCCTTGCTGTTGCTGAGAGGCGGGATGATGTTGAAGAAGACCTTGAGGAGGTCCAGGTTCTCTCCGGACACGCTGGACACGGTGAAGACGGGCGTGATACTGCCGGGGGGCGGGGGGGAGAGCAAGCGATCAACAAAAGCCCTCGCTTCGGGTGTGACATGTTTCGTGGAGGATTCCCATACTTGGGCGACTGGGCAAACTGCTGCGCTGCGGCCACGGCGTCGTCTGTGTTGGCGATCAACATGGGCACCTTGTTGCAACCCGGCTGCTTCAGAACACGCTCCAGCTGGCGCACGGTGCGCTCCACGATGCACCGCGCGCACAGGTCCATTTTGCTGATGACGATGAAGATGGGCACCTTCAGGGCCATGGCGAAGCCCAGGTGCTCCCACGTCGTACCGACTGCAAAACAACCGCAGGAATAGTCAACTCAATTGTTTTGAGGGCCACATTTTCAGAAAGCTAAGAACCGCTAAGCGGGACTTCTCCTTTCACTGTTTGTGTTATTTAATACAAACCCCGTTTCCATATGAGTTGGGAAATTGTGTTGGATGTAAATATAAACAGAATACAATGATTTGCAAATCCTTTTCAAGCCATATTCAGTTGAATATGCTACAAAGACAACATATTTGATGTTCAAACTGATAAAGAAACATTTTTCTTGCAAATAATCTTTAACTTTAGAGTTTGATGCCAGCAACACGTGACAAAGAAGTTGGGAAAAGTGGCAAAAAATACTGATAAAGTTGAGGAATGCTCATCAAACACTTATTTGTGAATTACATTTACATATTTTTTGGGTGAATTATATTTATATAGCGCTTTTCTCTAGTGACTCAAAGCGCTTTACATAGTGAAACCCAATATCTAAGTTACATTTATTTAAACCAGTGTGGGTGGCACTGGGAGCAGGTGGGTAAAGTGTCTTGCCCAAGGACACAACGGCAGTGACTAGGATGGCAGAAGCGGGAATCGAACCTACAACCTTCATGTTGCTGACACGGCCACTCTACCAACCGAGCTATGCCGCCCCATGGAACATCCCACAGGTGTGCAGGCTAATTGGGAACAGGTGGGTGCCATGATTGGCTATAAAAACAGCTTCCCAAAAAATGCTCAGTCTTTCACAAGAAAGGATGGGGCGAGGTACACCCCTTTGTCCACAACTGCGTGAGCAAATAGTCAAACAGTTTAAGAACAACCTTTCTCAAAGTGCAATTGCAAGAAATTTACCGATTTCGACATCTACGCTCCATAATATCATCAAAAGGTTCAGAGAATCTGGAGAAATCACTCCACGTAAGCGGCATGGCCGGAAACCAACATTGAATGACTGTGACCTTCTATTCCTCAGACGGCACTGTATCAAAAACCGACATCAATCTCTAAAGGATATCACCACATGGGCTCAGGAACACTTCAGAAAACCACTGTCACTAAATACAGTTGGTCGCTACATCTGTAAGTGCAAGTTAAAGCTCTACTATGAAAAGTGAAAGCCATTTATCAACAACATCCAGAAACGTCGCCGGCTTCTCTGGGCCCGAAATTTAACCCGACTGAAGCTCTACATAAAACAAGAATGGGAAATAATTCCGCTTTTAAAGCTTCAACAATAAGTTTCCTCAGTTCCCAAACGTTTATTGAGTGTTGTTAAAAGAAAAGGTGATGTAACACAGTGGTGAACATGCCCTTTCCCAACTACTTTGGCACATGTTGCAGCTGTGAAATTCTAAGTTAATTATTATTTGTAAAAAAAAAAAAAGTTTATGAGTTCCAACATCAAATATGTTGTCTTTGTAGTGGATTCAATTAAATATGGGTTGGAAAGGATTTTCAAATCATTGTATTCCGTTTATATTTACATCGAACACAATTTCCCAACTCATATGGAAGAGGGGTTTGTATATTCCGGAGAACCAGCATCCTCTACAGTAGACATCTGATTCTGGCCTATGGAGTAACAGGAACACTCTGCTCTTTTTAAGGACATTATGCAAAAATGTGAGGCTCTCACACGTTATTTGAACTGAACTCGCAGGCCACCAGTTGAATAGAAAACATGATGAAAAAGAGAGGACCTTAAATGGAACCTTGAGGAACATACGTGTGACTACAGAAGAACATACAGGTTACTACTGACAAGCTACAGCAACACACTACTTAAATAAGTCACATTACAATAAAAAAAATTGCACAAGCCAAAAAAGAGAGGACTTAATGGGGTGCCTTGAGGAACACCTCAGTTATGTAAATCACAAGTTTGTTTCCTGGCAAGGTTTTTCTACTGCTCCAAGTTCCTCTTTAAAAAAGAAGTACTCTCTTGCTTCTAGGAATGTAACGTAATGGAATGGAGGTGATTGTCAGTCTTTAAGGGGATTCATTCAATAAGCTTCTTGCCGCTGTATTTATTTTTATTCACCCTGCTGGTGTTTGTGATCGGCAAAAAAGCACATGAATCGGCAACGACGATTACAAGCATTTTCGTAAAAATCTGATACTGACATCAATGGTCGATTAATCAGCACTCCCAATTTCAAAGTGTGCTAAAGTCACTCGTGACGGAATACGTGTGGGCGATAATCACACTGCAGAGTGTCAGGATGGCCGAGAGGTCTAAGGCACTGCAGTCAGGTCGGAGTCTCCTCTGGAACCTGAAAGTAATAATGTTTTATTGCAACAAGCAAACACAGAATCGAGACTTTGAGTATGGGGTAAATAAACACACCTTCACAAAAGCAGATGTCTTCCAACAGTTCTTGTCGGATGTCTACCAAATGATGCAGTCCACTTCTTACAACAAAACCTTTCTGACCCCAAGCACTACTTTAATACCCCATGTTGGTGAACCTGTTCATACCATACCACACACGGTACAAGAGAAGTAAGGCAATACCAAAGTCCCTCGTTATAAAAACATCATTCATTCAGTCAAACAGATGTCAGCATGGCTGAGCGGTCTAAGACCCTCCATTTAGGTCGCAGTCTCCTCTGGAGGCGTTGTTACAAACACAGACAAATACAAGCACAGACGGTTTTGGGACTTTCTGTATGTGGTAAACACATCTTCACAAAAGCAGAGGTCCTCCCACAGTTCTTGTTGGTACTATACGAAGTGATGCATTCCACTTCTGAGAACAAAACTTTTTTGACCCCCAGCACTACTTTAATACCCCATGTTGGTGGACCTGTTCATACCATACCACACACTGTACAGTAGAAGTCAGGCAATACCAAAGTCCCTAGTTATACAGACATTATGCAATTTACTAATCAGATGTCAGGATGGCCGAGCGGTATAAGGCGCTGCATTCAGGTTGCAGTCTCCTCTGGAGGCGTCGGTTCAAATCCCACTTCTGACAGCAATTTGTTACTGTTACACCAATCCGTCGTCAAATACAAGCACAGATGGTTTTGGGACTTTATGTATGTGGTAAACACATCTTCACAAAAGCAGAAGTCTTTCAACAGTTCTCGTTAGTACTCTACGAAATGATGCGTTCCAAATCTAACAACAAAACCTTTTTGACCCCCAGTACTACTTTAATACCCCATGTTGGTGGACCTATTCATACCATACCACACACTGTACAGTAGAAGTCAGGCAATACCAAAGTCCCTTGTTATACAGACATTATGCAATTTACTGATCAGATGTCAGGATGGCCGAGCGGTCTAAGGCGCTGCGGTAAGGTCGCAGTCTCCTCTGGAGGCGTGGGTTCAAATCCCACTTCTGACAGCAATTTATTATTGTTGCACCAATCCCTCGTCAAGCACAAATGTCATTGGTACTTTTTGTATGTGGTAAACAAACACACCTTCACAAAAACAGGGGCATTTCAACAGTTCTCGTTAGTACTCTATGAAATGATGCAGTCCACTTCTTACAACAAAACCTTTTTGACCCCCAGCACTACTTTAATACCCCATGTGGATGGACCTGTTCATACCATACCACACACTGTACAGTAGAAGTCAGGCAATACCAAAGTCCCTCGTTATACAGACATTATGCAATAAACTGAGCTGGTGTCAGAATGGCGGAGCGGTCTAAGGCGCTGCGTTAAGGACGCAGTCTCCTCTGGAGGCGTGGGTTCAAATCTCACTTCTGACAGCAAATAATTTATGTTACAACAATTACAAGCAAAAATGGTTTTGGGACTTTCTGTATGTGGTAAACACATCTTCAAAAAAGCAGAGGTCCTCCCACAGTTCTTGTTGGTACTCTACGAAATGATGCAGTCCACTTCTTACAACAAAACCTTTTTGACCCCCAGCACTACTTTAATACCCCATGTGGATGGACCTGTTCATACCATACCACACACTGTACAGTAGAAGTCAGGCAAGACCAAAGTCCCTTGTTATACAGACATCATGCAATTAACTGAGCAGGTGTCAGGATGGCCCAGCGGTCTAAGGCGCTGCGTTAAGGCTGCAGTCTCCTCTGGAGGCGTGGGTTCAAATCCCACTTCTGACAGCAATTTATTACTGTTGCACCAATCCCTCGTCAAATACAAGCACGGATGGTTTTGGGACTTTCTGTATGTGGTAAACTAACACATCTTCACAAAATCAGAGGTCCTCCCACAATTCTTGTTAGTATTAAACGAAATGATGCAGTCCACTTCTAACAACAAAACCTTTTTGACCCCCAGCACTACTTTAATACCCCATGTGGATGGACCTGTTCATACCATACCACACACTGTACAGTAGAAGTCAGGCAATACCAAAGTCCCTCGTCATACAGACATCATGCAATCACTCCTCTATCAATTAAATGATAACAGGTGTCAGGATGGCCGAGCGGTCTAAGGCGCTGTGTTCAGGTCGCAGTCTCCTCTGGAGACGTGGGTTCAAATCCCACTTCTGACAGCATGTATTTTGTATTGCACCAATCCCTCGTCAAGCACAGATGCCTTCACAAAAGCAGAGGTATTTCAACAGTTCTCGTTAGTACTCTACGAAATGATGCATTTCACTTCTAACAACAAAACCTTTTTGACCCCCAGCACTACTTTAATACCCCATGTGGATGGACCTATTCATACCATACCACACACTGTACAGTAGAAGTCAGGCAATACCAAAGTCCCTCGTTATACAGATATCATCCATGCAGACGAACAGGTGTCAGGATGGCCGAGCAGTCTAAGGCGCTGCGTTTAGGTCGCAGCATCTACTGGAGGCGTGGGTTCAAATCCCAATTCTGACAACGCATAATTTCTGTTGCACCAATCCCTCGTCAAACAGTCACTCCTCCATCAAATAGGTGTTAAAGAAAGTCAGGAAGGCCGAGCGGTCTAGGGCGCTGTGTTCAGGTCGCAGTTTCCTCTGGAGTCGTGGGTTCAAATTCCACTTTTGACAGCATCTAATTTATGTTGCACCACTCCCTCGTCAAACACAAGCACAGATGGTATTGGGACTTTCTGTATGTGGTAAACAAACACACCTTCACAAAAGCAGAGGTCTTTCAACAGTTCTTGTTGGCACTCTACGAAATGATGCAGTCCACTTCTAACAAAAAACCTCTTTGACCCCCAGCACTACTTTAATACCCCATGTTGGTAGACCTGTTCATACCATACCACACACTGGACAGTAGAAGTCAGGCAAGACCAAAGTCCCTCGTTATACAGACATCATGCATTCGTCTTAACACGTGTCAGGATGGCCGAGCGGTCTAAGGCGCTGCATTCAGGTTGCAGTCTCCTTTGGAGGCGTGGGTTCAAATCCCACTTCTGACAGCAAATTATTACTGTTACACCAATCCCTCGTCAAATACAAGCACAGATGGTTTTTGGACTTTATATATGTGGTAAACACATCATCACAAAAGTAGAGGTCTTTCAACAGTTCTCGTTAGTACTCTACGAAATGATGCAGTCCAATTCTTACAACAAAACCTTTTTGACCCGCAGCACTACTTTAATACCCCATGTTGGTAGACCTGTTCATACCATACCACACACTGTACAGTAGAAGTCAGGCAATTCCAAAGTCCATAGTTATAGAGACATTATGCAATGTGCTGATCAGATGTCAGGATGGCCGAGCGGTCTAAGGCGCTGCGTTAAGGTCGCAGTCTCCTCTGGAGGCGTGGGTTCAAATCCCACTTCTGACAGCAAATAATTTATGTTACAACAATTACAAGCAAAAATGGTTTTGGGAGTTTCTGTATGTGGTAAACACATCTTCAAAAAAGCAGAGGTCCTCCCACAGTTCTTGTTGGTACTCTACGAAATGATGCAGTCCACTTCTTACAACAAAACCTTTTTGACCCCCAACACTTCTTTAATACCCCATGTGGATGGACCTGTTCATACCATACCACACACTGTACAGTAGAAGTCAGGCAATACCAAAGTCCCTCGTTATACAGACATCATGCAATGAAATGATTACATGTCAGGATGGCCGAGCGGTCTAAGGCGCTGCGTTTAGGTCGCAGTCTCCTCTGGAGGCGTGGGTTCAAATCCCACTTCTGACAACAAATATTTTATGATGCAACAATCTCTCGTCAATTACAAGCACAGATGCTTTTGGGACTTTCTGTATGTTGTAAACACATCTTCACAAAAGCAGAGGTCCTCCCACAATTCTTGTTAGTATTAAACGAAATGATGCAGTCCACTTCTAACAACAAAACCTTTTTGACCCCCAGCACTACTTTAATACCCCATGTGGGTGGACCTGTTCATACCATACCACACACTGTACAGTAGAAGTCAGGCAAGACCAAAGTCCCTTGTTATACAGACATCATGCAATTAACTGAGCAGGTGTCAGGATGGCCGAGCGGTCTAAGGCGCTGCATTCAGGTTGCAGTCTCCTTTAGAGGCTTGGATTCAAATCCCACTTCTGACAACAAATTATTACTGTTACACAAATCCCTCGTCAAATACAAGCACAGTTGGTTTTTGGACTTTCTGTATGTGGTAAACACATCATCACAAAAGTAGAGGTCTTTCAACAGTTCTCGTTAGTACTCTACGAAATGATGCAGTCCAATTCTTACAACAAAACCTTTTTGACCCGCAGCACTACTTTAATACCCAATGTTGGTGGACCTATTCATACCATACCACACACTGTACAGTAGAAGTCAGGCAATACCAAAGTCCCTAGTTATAGAGACATTATGCAATGTACTGATCAGATGTCAGGATGGCCGAGCGGTCTAAGGCGCTGCGTTAAGGTCGCAGTCTCCTCTGGAGGCGTGGGTTCAAATCCCACTTCTGACAGCAATTTATTATTGTTGCACCAATCCTCACAAAAGGAGATGTATTTCAACAGTTCTTGTTGGTACTATACGAAGTGATGCATTTCACTTCTAACAACAAAACCTTTTTGACCCCAGCACTACTTTAATACCCCATGTGGATGGACCTGTTCATACCATACCACACACTGTACAGTAGAAGTAAGGAAATACCAAAGTCCCTTGTTATACAGACATCATGCAATCACTCCTCTATCAATTAAATGGTAACAGATATCAGGATGGCCGAGCGGTCCAAGGCGCTGTGTTAAGGTCGCAGTCTCCTCTGAAGGCGTGGGTTCAAACCCCACTTCTGACAGCAAATAATTTATGTTGCAACAATCTCTCGTCAATTACAAGCACAGACGGTTTTGGGACTTTCTGTATGTGGTAAGCAAACACACCTTCACAAAAGCAGAGGTCTTCCAGCTGTTCTTGTTGGTACTATACAAAGTGATGCATTTCACTTCTAACAACAAAACCTTTTTGACCCCCAGCACTACTTTAATACCCCATGTGGATGGACCTGTTCATACCATACCACACACTGTACAGTAGAAGTCAGGCAAGACCAAAGTCCCTCGTTACACAGACATCATGCAACCATTGTGACAGGTGTCAGGATGGCCGAGCGGTCTAAGGCGCTGCATTCAGGTTGCAGTCTCCTCTGGAGGCGTGGGTTCAAATCCCACTTCTGACAGCAAATTATTACTGTTGCACCAATCCCTCGTCAAATACAAGCACAGATGGTTTTGGGACTTTCTGTATGTGGTAAACACCTCTTCACAAAAGCAGAGATCTTCCAGCTGTTCTTGTTAGTACTATGCGAAGTGATGCATTTCACTTCTAACAACAAAACCTTTTTGACCCCCAGCACTACTTTAATACCCCATGTGGATGGACCTGTTCATACCATACCACACACTGTACAGTAGAAGTCAGGCAATACCAAAGTCCCTTGTTATACAGACATTATGCAATCACTCTATCAAATTCAGTTTAACAGATGTCAGGATGGCCGAGCGGTTTAAGGCGCTGCGTTCAGGTCGCAGTCTCCTCTGGAGGCGTGGGTTTGAATTCCACTTCTGACAGCATCTAATTTCTATTGCGTCAAACACAAGCACGGATGGTTTTGGGAAGTTTTGTATGTGGTAAGCAAACACACCTTCACAAAAGCAGAGGTATTTCAACAGTTCTCGTTAGTACTCTACGAAATGATGCAGTCCACTTCTTACAACAAAATCTTTTTGACCCCCAGCACTACTTTAATACCCCATGTTGGTGCACCTGTTCATACCATACCACACACTGTACAGTAGAAGTCAAGCAATACCAAAGTCCCTCGTTATACAGATATCCATGCACACGAACAGATGTCAGGATGGCCGAGCAGTCTAAGGCGCTGTGTTTAGGTCGCAGCATCCACTGGAGGCGTGGGTTCAAATCCCAATTCTGACAACGCATAATTTCTGTTGCACCAATCCCTCGTCAAACAGTCACTCCTCCGTCAAATAGGTGTTAAAGAATGTCAGGCTGGCAGAGCGGTTTAAGGTGCTGTGTCCAGGTCGCAGTTTCCTCTGGAGTCGTGGGTTCAAATTCCACTTCTGAAAAGTATTTTTTGACCCCCAGCCCTACTTTAATACCCCATGTGGATGGACCTGTTCATACCATACCACACACTGTACAGTAGAAGTCAGGAAATACCAAAGTCACTTGTTATACAGACATTATGCAATCACTCCTCTATCAAAAACATTAACAGACGTCAGGATGCCTGAGCGGTCTAAGGCGTTGCGTTCAGGTCGCAGTCTCCTCAGGAGGCGTGGGTTCCAATCCTACTTCTGACAGCTTTTAGTTTCTGTTGCAAAAATCCCTGGTCAAACACAAGCAGCTGACAGCTTTTGTGACACTCACAATACATGGTCTTTGACAAACAGTATTTATACTTCGAAAATACCGCAACACAAAGGAATTTCAACATTTCTTGTTGAGACTATGAAATTAAAGGCATTCCACGTCTTACAACAAAACCATTAGGACCCACTGCAATACTTTAAAACCCCAGGGGGAACCTGATCATACCATAGACGGTACAGTAGAAGTCAGGAAATACCAAAGTTCCTCCTGACTAGGGTTGTCCCGATCCGATATTTGGATTGGATCGGCCGCCGATATTTGCCAAACAATGTGTATCGACAAGGCATGGAAAAAGGCCGATCCAGATCTAGTTTTAAAAAAAATTTCAGTCGGTGTTTTCCAACGCACCTTTTTAAATAATACATTCCACTCTTCTCCTGCTTCCTATGCTCCGTTGCGCATTTTCCAGCATACCTTCAACAAATCCACAGGTCTGTGTTCTAACCGTTAAGACGGCCATGTGAATTAATAGTTATGGTAAAAATGTCAGCTGTGTGGGATTATTTTACCCTACAAAACGAAAAAGACGAAGAGGTGGAGTGCAAAACATGCCACAATAAAGTCAAGCCTGGTGGTAAAGTTGTAAGACATTTTAATGACTCTTGAGAGAGAGGCTTTTTAGCACTTATCATTGATGAACACAGGAGCAGGCTGACACCTGAGCATCTTGAATTGCTCGTCTTTGTTAGAAAGAATCTCCCCATTATGCTTGGACTTCAATTGTTTGCCCCCCCCTTGACTGGGGCAAACAATTGAAAGGAGTGTGTAGATATATATATATTTTTTTAAGTTTACACTTGTTCAAGAGCAAGTATTGATGCTGAATTATAGACATTTTATCCCACTCAGGTTGTTTGTGTGTTTTGCTATTTTAAATAATGTTTTCACCATTATTTGCACTTCGTACAGTTCACTTTTTTACTGTTTAATGATGCCATTTCTGTTTGTCATGTATAATTTTTTTTTATTTCATGTTTATCCTTGAATACCAACCATTGTGTATTATTCAAACTCACCTAATTCAGCTGGCTAGTTGTTATCAAGGGTACTAAAACCCTTTTCAACATGAATCTGACAACTAAGTAGGCTAAATAACTTTAAACTTTAATACATGCTCGGATAGGCCAGTATCGGCCAGTATCCCCAATCGGATCGAAAGTGCAAAAACCTGGGTCGGGACATCTCTACTCCTGACTGAATTTTTTGAGTTGTATAGACATCATGTAATCACTCCTCTATTTCGATAGGATGTCAGGATGGCCAAGCGGTCTAAGGCGCTGCGTTCAAATCCCAACACTGACAGACATTACCTTTATGATACCCTATGACAGGGGTAGGGAACCAATGGCTCGCGAGCCAGATGTGGCTCTTTTGATGACTGCATCTGGCTCTCGGATAAATCTGAGCTGACACTACTTAACATAATAAGTAATGAATAATTCCACTTGTAATCACAGTGTTAAAAATAACGTTCAAAATATAAAACATTCTCATGCATTTGAATCCATTCATACTTTTTCTACCGCACCAAGTTCAAGAAGTTGCCTTAAGGGTAAGAAATAATTTATTTATTATTGGTTAGTGTAGGGCTAGCCCTCTTGGGGGTTCTTCAACAAGGCCCAGGTGGGCCATTTACACACCTGTCGCTGATTTCGAGGCCGGTCCTGGCAACACACCGCTTCATTGCGGACCCGCAGGCCACGCCCCCTCCTAAATTAGCTTCAGAATAACAACGTTATTAGAAAGAATAAGAGGCCTATTATACTCTAGAAATGTTGGTCTTACTTAAAAATGCACACTTTTAGTTGTGTTCAGTGTTAAAAATATATTATATGGCTCTTACGTAAATATATTTTAAAATATTTGGCTTCTTGGCTCTGTCAGCCAAAAAGGTTCCCGACCCCTGCCCTATGAGTACACTGCTAGTTGCTAACAAATAACTATGTGACTTTGTATTTACTTTGCTCCTAAAATGGGCTAAAAACAAACGTCGGAAATCAACAACACAACTGGTGACCTCTACTCACAAGCAGCAGCTATTCTGCAACTAAACAAGACGCACTACCCAACCCCCCTGTGTTCCACCGACAGCTAATTCTGATGGCGTGGGGAATGCTTACTATGTGTCAGGATGGCCGAGCGGTCTAAGGCGCTGCGTTTAGGTCGCAGTCTCCCCTGGAGGCGTGGGTTCGAATCCCACTTCTGACAATGGCATTTTTTCACTCTCTGGCCTACATGAATCCTGACATTTAATTTCTTGGAAGACACAGGATCAACTTGGGGCAAACAGATATCAAGCACAACATTACACTGATCAACAGAACCTAAGAAGACAACAAATCTACATCAACCGAGGCATGAACATTTTATTTCTGTGGTATATAAACAGAACTAAAGCAAATATTCATGTGAAACCAGCCTCCAGTGTGAACATAACAATGTTCTGTGTCAACTAACATGTTTTGTACAGAGGACAGCAAAGAAAATGACCTCTTTTACTCAGTTTCGAGTAAGCGTGTCAACTTTCTGCAGATTACATAAATGAGGAGTTCCACATTCTTAACCCCGTTTCAACCTACTACTTACTACACCAGTGTTTTTCAACCACGTTTGCAAATGATGAGTTGTTGTTGGGTGTCGGTGCTGTCTAAAAGCTTAGCAGAGAAACCGTGTAATACTCTTCCATTTCAGTAGGTGGCAGCCGGTAGCTAATTGCTTTATCGATGTCGGAAACAGCGGGAGACAGCGTGCAGGTAAAAATGTGTCTAATGCTTAAACTAAAATAAACAAAAGGTGAGTCCTCCTAAGAAAAGGCATTGAAACATAGGGAAGGCTATACAGAATGAAACTAAAACTGAACTGACAAAGTCAACAAAACCAGAATGCTGGACGACAGCAAAGACTTACTGTGGAGCAGAGACGGCGTCCACAATGTACATCCGAACATGACATGACAATCAACAATGTCCCCACAAAGAAGGATACAAACAACTGAAATATTCTTCATTGCTAAAACAAAGCAGATGCGGGAAATATTGCTCAAAGGAAGACATGAAACTGCTACGGTTTGAAAATACCAAAAAAAAGGAGCGCAAGACAAGAACTAAAACACTACACATGGGAAAACAGCAGAAAGTAGTGGTGACAGTACACCTACTTTGAGACAAGAAGTAATTGATGAATGATTGGTTATGGTTTAATGTCATACCCAAAAATTGCGAGAACGACTTTATACTGTCAACTGAGTTTTGTTTTTTAGTGATTTCTGCTGGTGGTGTGCCTCGGATTTTTTTCTCTGCAAAAAATGTGCCTTGGCTCAAAAGAGGTTGAAAAACACTGTACTACACAGACAAAAAAACCTCCAGCAAATGAACCCAACCCAACCCAACCTTCCTTAACACAACACCAGGGGGAGCTCCACAAACCACGTTAAACCCAGATTCCGATCTAACAAAGGTCTTAACTCATTCTCTTTCAATGCCACATCTATTTGGAATGCACTCCCAACAGGTTTAAAAGTAAGTGCATCTCTATCCTCCTTCAAAAGTGCTCTAAAACAACACCTCCAGGCAACTTCAACCCTTTAATAATACCCTCCTCCATTCACATCCCATCTCCCGGGATTGTAAATAACATAATGTAAATAATCAAATGTATTTCTAATGTATATACTTGTTCTTATGCTATCTGAACTCACTATGTTCTCTGCTGGCTGTACATATCCTACAAAGTCAGACCGACACTGTTTCAATGTCCATTTCTCTGTTGATGCAATTGTTGATGACTGACGTACTGATATCAACCAAAGCTCCTCATCCCACCCTCCAGATTGTAAATAATGTAAATATTTCAATGTATACTATGATGATTAACTTGTGTGATGACTGTATTATGTTGATAGTATATATTTGTACCATGAATTGATTAACGTGAACCCCGACTTAAACAAGTTGGAAAACTTATTGGGGTGTTACCATTTAGTGGTCAATTGTACGGAATATGTACTGTACTGAACTGTGCAATCTACTAATAAAAGTTCCAACCAACCAAGTCTTGTCAACAACTTGATACGTTATTAGTTAGTTTATAAAGCAATACGTGACAGTATTTTTAGAACAAGCATGAACATTGTTATTTCAGCATGTGACCTGATCTGCAGGTGTAAGGAATACCGGCGAGGGAGCGAGCGTACAGCTGACCCCAGGAGCTATTTTTAGAATGGGTCGTGGCTGGCTCACAGCGTCTGGTTGGTTACGTAAGGTCAGATGTCAGGTTTGTTACGTTTTAAGCTGCTACAGCTGGTTAGGGCCAGCAAGTTGAGAGGATGATGAAAAAAAAAAGGGAAAGTAGAAGTACATTCTTAGCTGCCGACACACATTATCGTTCCATCAATATTTTATTCAACAGGCGTCTATTTTGCGAGCAGTAGCTGCAAAGCGAGTGAAGCCAGAGCATTCAACAACCCCCACTGCCTGGAACGTCTTGACAGGTTGTTTATAGGTCAGGATGGCCGAGCGGTCTAAGGCGCTGCGTTCAGGTCGCAGTCTCCCCTGGAGGCGTGGGTTCGAATCCCACTTCTGACAGTTTTTTTTTTAACTGAAACCATAGACCAGGGGTCGGGAACCTTTTTGTCTGAGAGAGCCAAGAAGCCAAATATTTTAAAATATATTTCCCTAAGAGCCATATAATATTTTTTTAACACTGAACACAACTAAACGCGTGCATTTTTAAGTAAGACCAACATTTCCAGAGTATAATAGGTCTCTTATTCTTTGTATTAACATTGTTATTCTGAAGTTAACTTTGGAGGGGGCGTGGCCTGCGGGCCTGCAGCAAAGCAGGATGTTGCCAGGACCGGCCTCGAAATCAGCGACAGGTGCGTAGAAGGCCCACCTGGGCCTTTTTATCTAATCACTTGTCGCTCTGTTATAAGCAGCAGCCATGAGGAGGGATGGGATTGAGGCTGTAGCCAGAGCGCGAGTGAGGACGAAAGAGAAAAAGACAATTGCTGGAAAGCAACTGAGAGAAAAATAAAATAAAACAATATTGTAACCCTAAAACAGGCTCTTGGTGGTCTGAAGAACCCCAAGGAGGGCAAACCCCACACTAACCAATAATAAATAAATTACTTCTTACCATTAACGCAACTTCTTGAACATAAAAATGCATGAGAATGTTTTATATTTTGAACTTTGTTTTTAACACTGTGATTACAAGTGGAATTATTCATTACTTATCCTGTTAAGCAATGTCAGCTCAGATTTATCTGAGAGCCAGATGCAGTCATCAGAAGAGCCACATCTGGCTCTAGAGCCATAGGTTCCCTACCCCTGCCATAGACGATAAAAAGTATAAGGATGGCCTTATGTGACCTGCAGTCTTACGAGACAAGGCTCAGTAGACGCGGTAGCAGTGTCTCTCTTACATGCACACCTCCACAAACTATGGTTGAAAATAGCAACTAAATAAATCAGAAGTTACTCAGTACTAAAGTAATTTTCTCCCTGAATACTTATTTGAACTCAAATTTCAATTTGGCCGAAGGCCGTATACCGAATAATGAATGCAGTTTTTCAAAATTTTTTTAATATTGCATAAATACCCTAGAAAAATATTTAGACATGTTTTTCAAATAAAGTAATTTTTTATTGAATATTGACATTTTTTAAATATTCCAGTAGCCTTTGCTTTTCAAAAAAAGCACCGTTTTTCATTTATATTAGGCCTTCAAACAAAACATGCATTCCAAAAAAAAAATAAAGTGCATTAAAGTGGATAAACCCACAACAAATGAATTATTGTCCTTTTGGCAAAAGTCTGCTTAGCCACAGTAGATATGCTAATAATGTAAACAGAAGGCTCAAGTAAATCTCAATAAGTGTGTGCTTGTAACCTCATACACTTATACAGGTAGCCTACACAACAGGCTAATAATGTAAACAGAGGCCCCACTAAATCTCAATAAGTGTGTGCATGTAACCTCATACACTTATACAGGTAGTCTACACAACAGGCTAATAATGTAAACAGAGGCCCCACTAAATCTCAATAAGTGTGTGCTTGTAACCTCATACACTTATACAGGTAGCCTACACAACAGGCTAATAATGTAAACAGAGGCCCCACTAAATCTCAATAAGTGTGTGCTTGTAACCTCATACACTTATACAGGTAGCCTACACAACAGGCTAATAATGTAAACAGAGGCCCCACTAAATCTCAATAAGTGTGTGCTTGTAACCTCATACACTTATACAGGTAGCCTACACAACAGGCTAATAATATAAACAGAAGGCCCAAGTAAATCTCAATAAGTGTGTGCTTGTAACCTCATACACTTATACAGGTAGCCTACACAACAGGCTAATAATGTAAACAGAGGCCCCACTAAATCTCAATAAGTGTGTGCTTGTAACCTCATACACTTATACAGGTAGCCTACACAACAGGCTAATAATGTAAACAGAGGCCCCACTAAATCTCAATAAGTGTGTGCTTGTAACCTCATACACTTATACAGGTACACAACATATCCCAACGTCACTGCACATTGGTTGATTGCGTCACTGCGTCAAAAAATTGCGTCACACGCCACTATTCGGCCTTGTTTTTAACTCATTCCACCGAAGGCCGAATGTGGCTTTTTTTGCCATATTCGGTTACCGATTAATCGGTGCAGCCCTACTGTGAAGTGAAAACCATTTCGGGTGACTACTTCTTGAAGTTTAAAGAGAGAATGCCAAGAGTGTGCAAAGAAGCAACCAGAGCAAAGGGCGACTACCTCGAAAAACTACAATATAAAACACTTCTTCAGCTATTTCACCGTTCTTTGCCAAGTACAAACCCCGTTTCTATATGAGTTGGGAAATTGTGTTAGATGTAAATATAAACAGAATAAAATGATTTGCAAATCCTTTTCAACCCATATTCAATTGAATACACTATAAAGACAAGATATTTGATGTTCAAACTCATAAACTTTATTTTATTTTTTTTTGCAAATAATAATTAACTTAGAATTTTCATGGCTGCAACACGTGCCAAAGTAGTTGGGAAAGGGCATGTTCACCACTGTGTTACATCACCTTTTCTTTTAGCAACACTCAATAAACGTTCCAAATAAGTGTTTAATGAGCATTCCACAACTTTATCAGTATTTATTGCCACCTTTCCCAAATTCTTTGTCACGTGTTGCTGGCATCAAATTCTTAAGTTAATGATTGTTTGCAAAAAAAAAAGAAAAAGTTTATCAGTTTAAATAGTTCAAATATGTTGTCTTTGTAGCATATTCAACAGAATATGGGTTGAAAATGATTTGCAAATCATTGTATTCTGTTTATATTTACATCTAACACAATTTCCCAACTCATATGGAAACGGGGTTTGGACATAACTCCACATGTAATCACCCAAAACCCCGATGACTTCAGCGACAATCCACAATGCAAATAGTCATGAAAAACAAAGAAAACACATTGAATGAGAAGGCGTGTACTGTATATTGTAACAGACTAGGTCCTATGTAATGTTTTATTCCACATGTATTTCATTCAATGTTTAACAGATGTTGTAGTTTCCCATGGTCTTGAAAGCGTCTCTGCCAATGTTCGTCTTTGTTCAATGTGTTCTGCATGTTGATTGGCTGGGATGCCAATCATTTGCTTCCCACGCGTGTTGATAGAGTGATAGTAATGACAGAGTAAGATGGTTCTGTTCGTGTCTTAAATGTTTATTTTAGCGTGGACTACAGCCTACAGTAGTGGGATTATAACGACTTCCATACAAGCAAACAATCCATACACCCACAACACATTCTTGCCTGCTTGTGTTGTGGGTGTTAGATCAATGGACAATCAGGACAGCAGTCTCTCTCTTCATTTTTAACAGCCTTAAGTCATCTTTATGGGTCAAGTTGAGAACAGCAGCTCACTTTTCCCCTTCACAATATTAGCAGTCTGACTGTGCTTACAAAATAAAGGTACAAGCATAATGTACTTACGTTTGATATGTTTAGAAAATAATTATGCTTTGACTTGAAATACTGGTCAACATTGTCCCAAGATGTATTATTGCACCAATAAATGTGAGGATTTTTGCATGAAATTAACAAACATTTTATTAAATATTATTAATGACACAAAAACCTTCCGCTCGAATGCAGCTGAGATAGACTCCAGTGCCCTCCGCGACCTCGAAAGGGACAAGCGGTAGAAAATGGATGGACTTCTTACTTTGACGTAAGTCATACTACTCGAAAAGCAAGCCCGCAAACACCTGGAAATGATGTGTCAAAATACTTAATATTTTCTCACTAAACGTAATTGATTATTTTCATTTTGACAGGAAAAATATATGTACTGCTTGAAATTGCATTCCTTTTAAACTTTAATAGTATCCAATATTGCAAAAAAAATTAAAATCAGTATATTATCATACTTTCCAAACATCAAATTCATAAAAATTACAATAAATTGTACATTGTTCTTTACATGAATTGATTAACGTGGACCCTGACTTAAACAAGTTACCATTTAGTGGTCAATTGTACGGAATATGTACTGGACTGTGCAATCTACTAATAAAAGTATCAATCAATCAAACAGTATATTAATGTAAATTGAAAAGAAAACCTACAATTTTTTTTTTTGCATAAAAAAGAAAAACAGCACGGGGTCCATCGTCTGGCGGGGGTTTGCCTTCAAGCGGGAAGATGTCGAACATTTCCATTTTCTACCGCTTACTCCCTTTGGGGTCGCTGGTGCCTATCTCAGCTACAATCGGGCGGAAGGTGTGGTACACCCTGAACAACCGTGATATGTCAAGTATGCGGCAAAAGCGTTGCTAAAAAAAGTAGCATTACTGCTAATATGTAGCATCGTTTGAAAAGTCACCCGCTAGAGAATGAAGAGTGCTTGAAACTCTGCATGTCAACAACACCAACAAAATGTAGAGGCAACCATTTCCACATCAACACCGTATGAAAAAACTAGTCAACAACAGAAGGAGATAATGTCCGCAGGAACCTACCACATAGCGAAGGACATACACTATTTGATTTCCTATAATGCAGCTCATTTTTATTTGACACTTATTGAAATATCTTGTGACATCATGCACAAAAGTGCACTTTATTTGTTTTAAACTATTGTAGTGGCGTTCTGTACAAAAAGTACACTTTAATTTAGTGTTGTTTCAATATGTCATCTTAGTGACATCATGCACAAATGTGCAATAATAGCTTGTTTTAAAATGTCTCTGACAATCTTGCACTTTCTGTTTTGAAATGACATGAATGTTTGTGCCACTGCTTAATAACTGTTTAATAAATACAATTTTGGTAGATTGACTTAGTTGTGATTTCCCTCTCTGCATGAATGTCTAAAAGTAGCATTTATTAATGAAGTATGAAGAAGAATGTTTTAATGTAGACACATAGAATCATCGTACTGCTGTGATTATATGCATCAAGTGTTCATTCAAGGCTTTGGCAAAACATGGAGATATATCTTGTGTATCGTGACATAGCCTAAAAAAAAACGAGATATTAATAAAAGGCTGTATCGCCCAGCCCTAACCTGAATAGAGCATCTCATCGACAGTGCGCCTTTTAATCCGGCGTGCCCTATGGTCGGAAAAATACGGTAGATCAAAACAACTACAGATAGGAGCATTGCCGCGTTCTGACTGGCTAAACATTTTTTAAGACAGTAGACTTCTTCTGAGGTATTGACTGCAGTGTACAGTCTTCGAAAGGAACGATACCGGGAAAAGCAGATATCAATGGAATTTCTGCATGTTGGTATCGACTTGGTATCGAAGAATTGATACTTTTGACCACCCTACTAGAATCATAATCTATTTCTAGCATCCATACGGAAGGAAGAACTTTACTGTACTTGAATATTGCCTTCAAATCAACGATCACTCACCAATGCCAGTATTTGCGCTGACGACAAGCATGGCAAAATCAGGACAGTAGCTGGTGAGGCCAAAGATGGTGGTCTTTAGGTATTTGTGGTGACCCGCCAGGTCCATGAACGTGATCATCTTTGAGGCGCTCTCACAGATTTCCTCTGCTGTTCGAGACTCGCTGTAGTTCACCACCTTGGAAAAGCCATAAACAGAAGGTTCCTATAACTTGCGTGGCGGGATGCGATTTATTTCTCGTTTATCCTTACTCACCTCTCCTTTACTATTGAATCCCAAGATTTCAAAGCTGATGCTCGACGTCCGCCCACTCTGGATCTCGTGGAGATGTCGGAAGAGGTTGAGTCTCGCTCTCCCTCGTCCGTTATCCAGCTCGCCTTGCGTCAAAACACCCAGCAGAGTCGACTTGCCCGAGTCCACGTTACCGAGAACGGCGACTCGCAGGTCCAGAAACTGTTTGGCGTTTAATTTATTATTGAAATAAAAAAAACATTTAAAAATCATACACAAGTTATGGCTGCTTTGCTGACCTGTTGGTCATCAGGGACCTTCCGAATCAAAACCTCAGCAATGGTATGAGGCTGATCGGCATCGTAGTCCACCTCAGAGTGTCGGAGGATGGTCATATCTGCCCCAACTCTACAAATCCCAAACAAAAGTCACGTATTTACTTGTTTATTTATCAACATGTACTATTTGTTGGCAGTGGCGAAGCGTCTATGACTGGAATAGATCTCACTTCTCCGCCATCTTATGGAGGGTCGTCAGCGACGCCCTCATGTCATCCTCCGACAGTCCCACCAACATGCCGTTGTCCTCCACTCCAATCTGATAGACGGCTTCACCGCGACCCTCCTGGAGCCGCCATTTCATTTGCGTGACCAGGTGCTCCAAACGGCTTTGCGTGGGTTCCACTAGCTTCAGCTAAATGGCAGTGGGTGAGAAGGGAAATCACAGAAGTTAGTGGCGTACTTCAGGAGTCCAAACACTATCATTTTAACTACCGGTATTAAATTATTGCCAAAAAATTGGCCAAATGTCTGATTGTTCTAAGAACGTTGACGCATCAAATGCGATTTAGTCCTTGTATTGCATCTAAAATTAATACAAAATTCCAGACTTTGAAAAAAAAAAAATAGACAGTGCTGAGTTAGGTTGCAATGGACATCCAAAATGCGGCTGCTAGACTTTTGACAAGAACAAGAAAGTTTGATCACATTACGCCTGTACTGTATATACCTTTATATACATATATACATACATATATACCTATACTGTATATACCTTTATATACATATATACAAACATATATACCTATACTGTATATACCTTTATATACATATATACATACATATATACCTATACTGTATATACCTTTATATACATATATACATACATATATACCTATACTGTATATACCTTTATATACATATATACATACATATATACCTATACTGGCTCACCTGCACTGGCTTCCTGTGCACTTAAGATGTGACTTTAAGGTTTTACTACTTACGTATAAAATACTACATGGTCTAGCTCCATCCTATCTTGCCGATTGTATTGTACCATATGTCCCGGCAAGAAATCTGCCTTCAAAGGACTCCGGCTTATTAGTGATTCCCAAAGCCCAAAAAAAGTCTGCGGGCTATAGAGCGTTTTCATTTCGGGCTCCAGTACTCTGGAATGCCCTCCCGGTAACAGTTCGAGATGCCGCCTCAGTAGAAGCATTTAAGTCTCACCTTAAAACTCATTTGTATACTCTAGCCTTTAAATAGACTCCCTTTTTAGACCAGTTGATCTGCCGTTTCTTTTCTTTTTCTCCTATGTCCCACTCTCCCTTGTGGAGGGGGTCCGGTCCGATCCGGTGGCCATGTACTGCTTGCCTGTGTATCGGCTGGGGACATCTCTACGCTGCTGATCCGCCTCCACTTGGGATGTTTTCCTGCTGGCTCCGCTGTGAACGGGACTCTCGCTGATGTGTTGGATCCGCTTTGGACTGGACTCTCGCGATTGTGTTGGATCCATTATGGATTGAACTTTCACAGTATCATGTTAGACCCCCTCGACATCCATTGCTTTCCTCCTCTCCAAGGTTCTCATAGTCATCATTGTCACCGACGTCCCACTGGGTGTGAGTTTTCCTTGCCCTTATGTGGGCCTACCGAGGATGTCGTAGTGGTTTGTGCAGCCCTTTGAGACACTAGTGATTTAGGGCTATATAAGTAAACATTGATTGATTGATTGATTGACATTGATTGGAATCCTATTTCTGACACCAGTTTGGTTTTAGTTTATTCTGAACATGATACAAGGTTATATTACAGTACAGTTAAACCTCGATTTACGAACCACAGACCGAAAAAACAATTATTTTCTCAGGTTTACAGGTATACAATTCAACATGTCAGAAAAGAAGTAGGAATAAACCGAGGTTATTTATTCTACTCCTTGTCCGTATCATGGTAATCTCACTATGGACGTTAGGCCCATCTTACTTTTAGACACTCCAACACCCGTGGAACCACAGAAATATACCTTCCGAATGCTCCTTACAGCATACTATTTGGAATCAAATAACATTTTTGGGAAAAATGCGGAAAAAAGCTACATGAGTTGTTGTTTTAAAGTTCAAATGTGCCTGGTTATCTTACGTTTCCCCTCTAAGGATATTAAAAGGGAACTGCCCTTGTTTTGGAATTTTGCCTATCATTCCTAAGCCTTTTGTAAGACAAGAACACATATGGTTTTCTTTTCTAATACATTCTATCTAGTAAATAAACGTTACAAAAAGTCAGTTAACATTGGAGCCAATGGGAGTTGCACTATTCCACCAATAAAGCACTCTAAAAAGCATCTAAAAAGCTCCATCAAAGTTTTATATACATGTTGCAAGTATATATGCAATGTAACAGGCACATTCAGAACATAATACTTCCGTATTTTGCTCAATTTAAGCATAGAGCGGCATATTAACGTTCACTTTTTCCTTCCACAACTACTTTTAATGGCAGATTTCAAGACAGCCAACAACAATTAAATTGGGACAAATGATAATTCCGAACCTTACATTTTTGAGCCTGAATATATGGAGGATGAACTACAAGTTTAAGAAGATGTTTGCTAAACCGATCCAGCTGTTGTGAAACACTAAGCGTCCAAACTACAGCCCGCGGGCCAAATTATATCCTTCGTAGAGCTGTCAAATTAATCTTAAATACCAGGTAATCTCCGAATGCTGCAGATTTACCGCAATATTGTAGACAT
>NC_084619.1:74936082-74948582 GCF_033978795.1 Nerophis ophidion
AAACACAAAGCTGTTGTTTCTCTCAGGTCTGTATTGTAGCTGCCAACATTTGTTTGTTGTTTTTTTATTTCATTTTAATTTATTTTTTATGTTTTTTGTTTTTTTTTAATTACTGCCAACATAAGATAGTTCATATCACAACAAGCTCTTTCACCTCAAGAGCGGTACGGTCAGTGGTCAGATCAATGCATTTGTCAGTGCAAAATCGACTGCGAGGACTCCGACTGGTATGCTCGCTTGCAAATTTCACTCCAAAGTACAACGTGAAAGAACTTTCAATAAAACTCTTACCAAGTTTTGTACAAATAAATGACAGGCAATCAATAAAACGTTTAAAAAAAAAACCTTCCTGGATGACATCCTGACAATAAAGTTGCATTTGTGTTCAAATATTTGAGTCTTTTCTTAAGATAAGTTCAATTGATCATGATCAATCCAAATTCCTAACGTGATTATTCTGATTAAAGCAATTATTAATATTTTTTATTTTTTTATTTTTTTCCCCCTTGGCCTCCGTCTGCACCCCCTCTCCAAAGCCCAGGCTAACACCGATTTTTTAAAATTTCATTTTAATCTTCTATAACCCACCCCCCCCCCCCCCCCCCCCTTGTTTTCCTGTATCTCATCTTTTTTTGTAAGGGGCGCTGGAAGCCGGCAGACCCGCCAGCGATCCTGTTCTGTCTCCCTGTAACTTTTGTCTGATCTTGAATGGGATTGTGCTGAAAATTGTAATTTTCCTGAAGGAACTCCCCTGACGGAATGAATAAAGTACTATCTAATCTAATCTAATCTAATTATTAATATTTGACAGACCTTATGTAAATGTTTCATTTTAAGAGTGCATTGGTAAGGATGTCTGAAATTTTCTTAATTTTTGGCAGTTATACTGAGTTTCTACACATTGTTATGGATGTGTGCAGCATTTTACTAAAGCTTGAGACTCATTTTTGTACGTAAATTATGCAAATAGAAAAATTATAATGGAACAAATGATCATTCAGAAATTTACATTTTTGTGACTGAATATATGGAGGATGAGCTACAGGTTTAAAAAGCTGTTTGCTTAACAGATCCTGCTCCTGTGAAACACTAAGTGTCCAAACTGCAGCCCGTGGGCCTCCAAGGTTTCTTATAGGCATTCACGTCCACATACCAATGGGGTGAGTTTTTCCTTGCCCTTACGTGGGCTCTGAACCGAGGATGCCGTTGTGGCTTGTGCAGCCCTTTGAGACACTTGTGATTTAGGGCGGTATAAATGCCTCAGCCTTCCCTGTAAGGTTTATTCAGGTGTCCTAGAGAGGAGGCTACGCCAGAAAGTCGAACCTCGGACTCAGGAGGAACAGTGTGGTTTTCGCCCTGGTCGTGGAACTGTGGACCAGCTTTATACAAGCGGCAGGGTCCTTGAGGGTGCATGGGAGTTTTCCCAACCAGTCTACATATGCTTTGTGGACTTGGAGAAGGCATTCGACCGTGTACCCTGGGAAGTCTTGTGGGGAGTGCTCAGAGAGTATGGGGTATCGGACTGTCTTATTGTGGCGGTCCACTCCCTGTATGATCAGTGTCAGAACTTGCTTGGTCTGCATTCCCGACAGTAAGTCGTACACGTTTCCAGTGAGGGTTGGACTCCGCCAAGGCTGCCCTTTGTCACCCATTCTGTTCAGAACTTTTATGGACAGAATTTCTAGGCGCAGTCAAGGCGTTGAGGGGTTCCGGTTTGGTGACTGCAGGATTAGGTCTCTGCTTTTTGCAGATGATGTGGTCCTGATGGCTTCATCTGACCAGGATCTTCAGCTCCCACTCGATCGGTTCGCAGCCGAGTGTAAAGTGATTGGGTTGAGAATCAGCACCTCTAAGTCCGAGTCCATGGTTCTTGCCCGAAAAAGAGTGGAGGGCCATCTCCGGGTTGGGGAGGAGACCCTGCCCCAAGTGGAGGAGTTTAAGTACCTCAGAGTCTTGTTCACGAGTGAGGGAAGAGTGGATCGTGAGGTCTTCAGTAATACGGACGCTGTATCGATCCGTTGTGGTGAAGAAGGAACTGAGCCGGAAGGCAAAGCTCTCAATTTACCGGTTGATCT
This sequence comes from Nerophis ophidion, assembly GCF_033978795.1. Lineage (NCBI taxonomy): Eukaryota > Metazoa > Chordata > Actinopteri > Syngnathiformes > Syngnathidae > Nerophis > Nerophis ophidion. The sequence goes on from NC_084619.1 coordinate 74,938,158, forward strand.
ACGTTCCCATCCTCACCTATGGTCATGAGCTTTGGGTCATGACCGAAAGGATAAGATCATGGGTCCAAACGGCCCAAATGAGCTTCTTTTGCCGGGTGGCGGGTCCCTCCCTTAGAGATAGGGTGAGAAGCTCTGCCATCCGGGAGGAACTCAAAGTAAAGCCGCTGCTCCTCCACATCGAGACGAGCCAGATGAGGTGATCCGGGCATCTGGTCCGGGTGCCACCCGAGGGAGGTGTTTCGGGTGGATGTGAAGACCCAGGACATCTCGGGATCCCCCGGGAAGAGGTAGACGAAGTGGCTGGGGAGAGGGAAGTCTGGGCTTCTCTGCTTAGGCTGCTGACCCCGCGACCCGACCTCGGATATGAGGAAGAAGATGGATGGATGGATGAAGTTCAATGTAATTAATCACGATTATTCCAAATTCCCGGCAGCACGGTGGAAGAAAGGTTAGTGTGTCTGCCTCACAATACAAAGGTCCTGAGTAGTCCAGGGTTCAATCCCGGGCTCGGGATCTTTCTGTGTGGAGTTTGCATGTTCTCCCCGTGACTGCGTGGGTTCCCTCCAGGTTCTCCGGCTTCCTCCCACCTCCAAAGACATGCACCTGGGGATAGGCCCCTCCCACTTCCAAAGACATGCACCTGGGGATAAGCCCCTCCCACCTCCAAAGACATGCACCTGGGGATAGGTTGATTGGCAACACTAAATGGTCCCTAGTGTGTGAATGTTGTCTGTCTATCTGTGTTGGCCCTGTGATGAGGTGGCGACTTGTCCAGGGTGTACTCCGCCTTCCGCCCGATTGTAGCTGAGATAGGCTCCAGCGCCCTCTGCGACCCCGAAAGAAATAAGCGGTAGGAAATGGATGGATGGATTCCAAATTCCTAAACATGGTTAATCTGTGGGGCGGCATAGCTCGGTTGGTAGAGCAGCCGTGCCAGCAACTTGAGACCTGAGGGTTGCAGGTTCGATTCCCGCTTCCGCCACCCTAGTCACTGCCCTTGTGTCCTTGGGCAAGACACTTTACCCACCTGCTCCCAGTGCCACCCACACTGCTTTAAATGTAACTTAGATATTGGGTTTCACTATGTAAAGCGCTTTGAGTCACTAGAGAAAAGTGCTATATAAATATAATTCACTTCACTAATCTGATTAAAACAATTATCAGTCATTTAACAGCCTTTCTATAAATGTTTTATTTTAAGAGTGCCTTGGCAAGGGTATTTATAATTCTCTGCATGAAAATACTGAATTTCTACATGTCGTAACAGATGTATGCAGCGTTTTACTAAAGCAAGAGACTCATTTTCTACATAAACCATGCAAGAAGACATGTTGTTTTTAAGAATAGTTGGCCCAACTCCCTCTGGCAGTGAGAAGCGTGTGACCGTCATGAACATCAACCCTGATTGGACGGCTTAGGCCGCCTGTGATGCGAAGGCACAACCCATTTATTTTCCCCTCAACTGAAGGGAAGTTTTCTCTCGAATCCTTTCAACAGTTCCACTTCTGCAACATTTTTTGGAGGGAAACAAAATGCTGCGCCCGCTCGTGATCCTGCTTTGCTTGGGGTCGCTGCACCACACCTCGGAGGCCGTGGCGGCGGAGAAGCTGGCGGACAAAAAGACGTGCGGCGACGAAGAGTGCTCGTGTGAGTACTAGTAACTCGGGAGAGAACTGGACTTGAACGTCACATGTTTGTGTGGTTCCTTCTCTCAGATGTGCTCTCCATGGCCACGGCTTTGGATGACTTCATCGGTCCGGACTGCAGGTTCATCAACCTCAAGAGGGAGCAGAAGGTTTACGTGTATTCTAAACTGGTACCAGAGGAGGGCGGTGGCGTCTTCTGGTCTGGCAGTGTAGGTCCAAAACACCAAGAGATGAGACCACATTGAAATAGAATATAGGCCTTTGAGTTCTGGTCACTGTTGTACAAACCCCGTTTCCATATGAGTTGGGACATTGTGTTAGATGTAAATATAAACAGAAGACAATGATTTGCAAATCCTTTTCAACCCATATTCAGTTGAATATGCTACAAAGACAACATATTTGATGTTCAAACTCAAACTTTTTTTTTGGGGGGCAAATAATGAACTTAGAATTTCATGGCATGGAGAACGTGCCAAAGTAGTTGGGAAAGGGCATGTTCACCACTGTGTTACATCACCTTTTCTTTTAACCACACTCAATAAATGTTTGGGAACTGAGGAAACTAATTGTTGAAGCTTTGAAAGTGGAATTCTTTCCCATTCTTGTTTTATGTAGAGCTTCAGTCCTTCAACAGTCCGGGGTCTCCGCTATCCTATTTTACGCTTCATAATGCACCACACATTTTCCATGGGAGGCGGGCCGGGAAAGTACCCGCACTCTTTTTTTTACGAAGCCACGCTGTTGTAACACGTGCTGAATGTGGCTTGGCATTGTCTTGCTGAAATAAGCAGGGGCGTCCATGAAAAAGACGGCGCTTGGATGGCAGCATATGTTGTTCCAAAACCTGTATGTACCTTTCAGCATTAATGGTGCCTTCACAGATGTGTAAGTTACCCATGCCTTGGGCACTAATGCACCCCCATACCATCACGCATGCTGGCTTTTCAACTTTGCGTCGATAACAGTCTGGATGGTTCGCTTCCCCTTTGGTCCGGATGACACGATGTCGAATATTTCCCAAAACAATTTGAAATGTGGACTCGTCAGACCACAGAACACTTTTCCACTTTGCATCAGTCCATCTTAGATGATCTCAGGCCCAGAGAAGCCGGCGGTGTTTCTGGATGTTGTTGATAAACGGCGTTCGCTTTGCATACTAGAGCTTTAACTTGCACTTACAGATGTAGCGACCAACTGTATTTAGTGACAGTGGTTTACTCAAGTGTTACTGATACAATGTGGTGATGTCCTTTAGAGATTGATGTCGGTTTTTGATACAGTGCCGTCTGAGGGATGGAAGGTCACGGTCATTCAATGTTGGTATCAGGCCATGCCGCTTACGTGGAGTGATTTCTCCAGATTCTCTGAACCTTTTGATGATATTATGGAGCGTAGATGTTGAAATCCCTAAATTTCTTGCAATGGCACTTTGAGAAAGGTTGTTCTTAAACTGTTTGACTATTTGCTCACGCAGTTGTGGACAAAGGGGTGTACCTCGCCCCATCCTTTCTTGTGAAGGACTGAGCATTTTTTGGGGAAGCTGTTTTTATACCCAATCATGGCACCCACCTGTTCCCAATTAGCCTGCACACCTGTGGGATGTTCCAAATAAGTGTTTGACGAGCATTTCTCAACTTTACCAGTATGTTTTGCCACCTTTCCCAACTTCTTCGTCACGTGTTGCTGGCATCAAATTCTAAAGTTAATGATTATTTACAACAATACAGTTTGAACATGAAATATGTTGTCTTTGTAGCATATTCAACTGAATATGGCTTGAAAAGGATTTGCAAATCATTGTATTCTGTTTATATTTACATCTAACACAATTTCCCAACTCATATGGAAACAGGGTCTGTAGAAGCCTTTGAGTTCTGGTAACTGTTGCAGGTGTACAGTGATCGCTACGTGGACCAGATGGGCATCATCGGCTACTTCCCTGCCACCTTAGTGAAGGAGACACAGAGGTTTAGAGAGGAAACAGTAGAGATTCCAACAACAGTGAGTACACAAACTGGGTCTTAGATGCATATTTCATATCGATTGAGCTTTTTCAATGTGTTTCTTTCACTCCAGAACGCAGATTTCTCCTGTGCTTAAACAAGGTGGACACGGACGGATGCTTCTGTGCTGGTTCCAGGAAACTGGGCAACAGAATTTGAATCCAGGGTTGTAATCCTCAGCAGGGACCTGCAGGACAAGTGCTGCAACCAAACTGCGGCGGCCTGTCATGTATTTTTCACGCCAATTCACATCAGTGTTAATTAGAATTGCCCGATAATGGCTTTTTTTGCCGATATTCTGATATTGTCCAACTCTTAAATACCGATTTCGATATCAACCGATACGATACATACACTCGTGGAATGAACACATTATTATGCCTAATTTTGCTGTGATGCATTAAACAATGTAACAAGGTTATCCAAAATAAATCAACTCAAGTTATTGGAAAAAAATGCTGTATTTATTATTGAAGTCACAAAGTGCGTTCTTTTTTTTTTTTAACAAGCCTCAAAACAGCAGCTTGGGATTTGGGACATGCTCTCCCTGAGAGAGCATGAAGAGGTTGAGATGGGTGGGGGTAGGGGGTGTACTGTAGCGTCCTTCAAGAGTTAGTGCTGCAAGGAGTTCAGGGTATTTGTTCTGTTGTGTTTATGTTGTGTTACGGTGTAGATGTTCTCCCGATATGTGTTTGTCATTCTTGTTTGGTGTGGGTTCACAGTGTGGCACATATTTGTAACATTGTTAAAGTTGTTTATACGGCCACCCTCAGTGTGACCTGTATGGCTGTTGACCAAGTATGCCTTGCATTCACTTGTGTGTGTGAAAAGCTGTAGATATTATGTGATTGGGCTGCCAAGCAAAGGCAGTGCCTTCAAGGTCTATTGGCGCTCCGTACTTCTCCCTACGTCCGTGTACCACTCTGTACAGTGGAGTTTTAAAAAGTCATGAATTTAACTTTTTGAAACCGATACCGATAATTTACGATGTTACATTTTAAAGCATTTATCGGCCGGTAATATCGGCAGTTAGCTATAATCGCACGTCTCTGGTTTTAATGATAATGGGTTATTTTTACGGATGTCCATAGTGGCTCTAACTTTTATGTTAGCTCCACTATGGACTGGACTCTCACATTATGTTAGATCCACTATGGACTGGACTCTCACTATTATGTTAGATCCACTATGGACTGGACTCTCACACAATTATGTTAGATCCACTATGGACTGGACTCCCACTATTATGTTGGATCCACTATGGACTGGACTCTCACTATTATGTTAGATCCACTATGGACTGGACTCTCACTATTACGTTGGATCCACTATGGACTGGACTCTCACTATTATGTTAGATCCACTATGGACTGGACTCTCACAATTACGTTGGATCCACTATGGACTGGACTCTCACTATTATGTTAGATCCACTATGGACTGGACTCTCACTATTACGTTGGATCCACTATGGACTGGACTCTCACTATTATGCTAGATCCATTATGGACTGGACTCTCACTATTATGTTAGATCCACTATGGACTGGACTCTCACTATTATGTTAGATTCACTATGGACTGGACTCTCACTATTATGTTAGATCCACTATGGACTGGACTTACACTATTATGTTAGATCCACTATGGACTGGACTGTCACTATTATGTTTGATCCACTATGGACTGGACTGTCACTATTATGTTAGATCCACTATGGACTGGACTCTCACTATTATGTTAGATCCACTATGGACTGGACTCTCACTATTATGTTAGATCCACTGTGGGAGCCTATTTATATTATTGATTTATTTATTTATTGTTTTGACAATCTAATTCAATAATGCCAATGAAGATATTGATTATTTATTGGATGTTTTAGATGAATTATGATAGGGAAGGAGTGATATTGTTTGTTTACCAAACAATGTATATATATATATATATATATATATATATATATATATATGTATATATATATATATATATATATATACATATATATATATATATATATATATATATATATATATATATATATATATATATATATATATATATTGCCACTCAGCATACGGAGTGGAAAACACAACCAAAAATTGAAGTCTTCTTCATGCGACGAAGCTGGCCTACTTCACCACAGTCAGTATTCTATTGCCCCCCCACCCAGGCTGTAGTGAGATGGAGACATGATGGTGGTTACAGGCCAAATGACACTCTTCCTTACACCCACCCAGCCACTACCCCGTCCCCTTCTCCTGTCCCGGGCGGCACCCACTTCCCCATGGAGAGACACCAACTTAACTAACACATTTTCTGGGGGAAAAACTGAAGCCACATTGATTCCTGCTATTTTCCCTCAAGGGGACAACACAAACTTGCTCTTTTTGATTCATTTAATTCATTCAGCCGTTTATCCAATTAGTGTGTTGACATGTTAGTCCTTTTCTCCAAAGCCATCGATACAAGCTTGTTGACATTTACAACAAAACATCATTAGTAAAGGCAACATTTTGAATGTTTTTTGTTTTTTTCATTAACAAATCAACCAGACTTGTAGCTTGAGGCGGTTGCCATGGTGACAGGCCGTGACAGCACAATATTGTGTGTGTGTGTGTGTGTGTGTGTGTGTGTGTGTGTGCTGCAAGGAGCAGCTGCCTAGAGCAGACACATGACGCAAAAGTACATGAGATGCTTTTCCCTCCCCCGTGTCACACCCACAGCTCCAGAACAGGAAGCAGCCCGGCACCCTGCTGAGCTGCCAAATCAAGTGCTTTGGTTTTGCTCAGCATCTGAGGTTGACATTTAAGACACAGGAAACATCCTTTGGTCTGATGCTGGTGAATAAATTACAGGGTGAAACTCGGGAAAACAATACTGTTATTAGTACAAGTTCTTTTGTTGTTGTTGTTTTTTTTTGCCGTAATGTTACAAGATTATACTTTTTTAAAAAGATAACATAACATTAAAATTATTTGTGTGAAATTATTCACATATTTAAAATTCTACACCAATATTAATGTAATTGATATTCTTTTGTGACATTTTTTTGTCCATCTATATATATATATATATGTATAGGTGCGGGAAAAAATCACAAGACTACTTCATCTCTACAGATCTGTTTCATGAGGGGTTCCCTCAATCATCAGGATGATGATGATCTCCTGATGATTGAGGGAAGCCCTCATGAAACAGACCTGTAGAGATGAAGTAGTCTTGTGATTTTTTCCCACACCTACATATTGCGCTCTACCACGGTATCGAGCACTATTCTCTGGATAATCCAATCAAGACATATATATATATATATATATATATATATATATATATACACACATATACATATACATATATATATGTATATATATATATATATATACACACACACACATATACATATATATATATGATGAGTCCCTGGATATTGGAAAGTTCTCTTGCCGTCTGAGAAGTGTTGTATCCCAGATAGCTGCAATGGCTTTCTCTTTAGGTATTCATGTGTGATTTCCACGATCGTCTGTAGGATAAGATAGGATAGGTATTTATTGTCATTGCACAAGTACAACACAACTCTATTTTCAGCACAAACCCGTTCAAGATTAGACAAATAAACAGTGTATAGCAGGGGTCCCCAAACTTTTTGACCCTGTTTAAATAATTTGGCCGGGGGCCGGTATGTTTATATATATATATATATATATATATATATGTATATATGTATATATATCTAATCTAATAGGTTGTACTTGTATAGCGCTTTTCTACCTTCAAGGTACTCAAAGCGCTTTGACACTACTTCCACATTTACCCATTCACACACACATTCACACACTGATGGAGGGAGCTGCCATGCAAGGCGCCAACCAGCAACCATCAGGAGCAAGGGTGAAGTGTCTTGCTCAGGACACAACGGACGTGACGAGGTTGGTTCTAGGTGGGATTTGAACCAGTGACCCTCGGGTTGCGCACGGCCACTCTACCACTGCGCCACGCCGTCCCCATTAGATATATATATATACAAGGACAATTGGACAATTCAACCTTAAACTCACTCTTTTCCTGCAAAATATATTTGACAGATGCTGCCCATACCTATGCTCCTTCAAAGGTTTTGATACTAGCTGCAAAATATTGCACTTTTAAATACAACAATGACTAGAGAGGAGTGTTGTGTGTGTATTTGTGTAAATAAATGAACACTGAAATTCAAGTGTTTCTTACTTTATGGGTTATAGATGATTCTATGGATAACGGAATCATATCTAATAGTCTCTTTCTTGTTGTGTGTGCAGTCGCGCACTCTCCAAAAGCTGTAAATGTTATAACGTGACTGGACCGGCACGCTGTTTGTATGGAGGGAAAGTGGAGAAAATCAGGAGAATGGTTGATTTTCGGGAGAGGCACTGAAATCCGGGAGGTACATTTTTCTTGTATGTCTTAACTTTTGTGTTTTCTAGAAGAGGGCACTCTTGGTAATTATACCATTTTGACATATTTACATCGTGGTTGGAAGTACTCTCATGTGCTCAAACGCAAGAGGACTCAGTCATTTCCTGACCGGGAGGATTTATTTATTTATTTTTTACCACGACTAGTAGAAAACCTCATACACCCTCGTTCTGTGTCTACACACAAAGAAAAACCAGACTGTGTCCACAGCATTGATCTTCTCCCGGTGTCGGAAAATGTCAAGTCGGGACTCATTTGAATTAATAAATCACAACATTCACTTTGCATTTGTCAATTTGGGCCATAATTGCAAGAACAAAAGTCCCCAAAAAGATAGCATTAGTCAAGATAAAATACATTTGCAATGTGAACTTTATATATTTCACGTGTCTCTCAGTCTTATGTAACTGTGTTAGCAGTATTATTCCAACCACAATTAAAAAACACAAAGAAACCATTCGGGGCTCCTAAAAATTGCATTCGATAACCACCTGTCCTTTCATCCCCTTTTGTGATGCTCATCGCCGTGGTAACAGATTAAAGGACACAATTGTTCACAGGATAAAGGAAACACGTGTTTTTTTAAAAAAATCAATAGAGTTACTGTGTCAACAGCAGACCCAGACGAGTAAAGAATATTAGCTGAAGGATTCTCAAAAATACATACAGCTATTTTCTAAAAAAAAACAATAAATGTCTTGCAGATCAAGTAGGACACGACTAAAATGGAAATGCTGATTATCGGTCCTGCTAGACACCGACCTCTATTTAATAATACAACTCTAACATTTGATAACCAAACAATTAAACAAGGTGACTCGGTGAAGAATCTGGGTATTATCTTCCACCCAACTCTCTCCTTTGAGTCACACATTAAAAGCGTTACTAAAACGGCCTTCTTTCACCTCCGTAATATCGCTAAAATTCGCTCCATTCTGTCCACTAAAGACGCTGAGATCATTATCCATGCGTTTGTTACGTCTCGCCTCGACTACTGTAACGTATTATTTTGGGGTCTCCCCATGTCTAGCATTAAAAGATTACAGTTGGTACAAAATGCGGCTGCTAGACTTTTGACAAGAACAAGAAAGTTTGATCATATTACGCCTGTACTGTATATACCTTTATATACATATATACATACATATATACCTATACTGTATATACCTTTATATACATATATACATACATATACCTATACTGTATATACCTTTATATACATATATACATACATATATACCTGTACTGTATATACCTTTATATACATATATACATACATATATACCTATACTGTATATACCTTTATATACATATATACATACATATATACCTATACTGTATATACCTTTATATACATATATACATAGATATATACCTATACTGTATATACCTTTATATACATATATACATACATATATACCTATACTGTATATACCTTTATATACATATATACATACATATATACCTATACTGTATATACCTTTATATACATATATACATACATATATACCAATACTGTATATATCTTTACATACATATATACATACATATATACCTATACTGTATACACCTTTATATACATATATACATACATATATACCTTTATATACATATATACATACATATATATCTATACTGTATATACCTTTATATACATATATACATACATATATACCTATACTGTATATACCTTTATATACATATATACATACATATATACCTATACTGTATATACCTTTATATACATATATACATACATATATACCTATACTGTATATACCTTTATATACATATATACATACATATATACCTGTACTGGCTCACCTGCACTGGCTTCCTGTGCACTTAAGATGTGACTTTAAGGTTTTACTACTTACGTATAAAATACTACACGGTCTAGCTCCATCCTATCTTGCCGATTGTATTGTACCATATGTCCCGGCAAGAAATCTGCCTTCAAAGGACTCCGGCTTATTAGTGATTCCCAAAGCCCAAAAAAAGTCTGCGGGCTATAGAGCGTTTTCATTTCGGGCTCCAGTACTCTGGAATGCCCTCCCGGTAAAAGTTTGAGATGCCACCTCAGTAGAAGCATTTAAGTCTCACCTTAAAAGTCATTTGTATACTCTAGCCTTTAAATAGACTCCAGTTTTAGACCAGTTGATCTGCCGTTTCTTTTCTTTTTCTCCTATGTCCCACTCTCCCTTGTGGAGGGGGTCCGGTCCGATCCGGTGGCCATGTACTGCTTGCCTGTGTATCGGCTGGGGACATCTCTGCGCTGCTGACCCGCCTCCGCTTGGGATGGTTTCCTGCTGGCTCCGC
>NC_084619.1:74953582-74966082 GCF_033978795.1 Nerophis ophidion
TAATGGTCCTTGTATTGATTGTCTGGGGATATCCTCGCCCGCCGCTCGGGCCGAATGAGCAATGAGATTCTCAATGAGAAGCTCTAAATGCATTTTAGCTTGTTTTATTGACCCTCCTGGAATAGCTCGTGGAGGGTTTATTTACACACTTTGCCCACAGCCTGTTTTTCTTCCCCCCCCTCTGGTCCGATTGCGCGAATATGCAGGCTATTGCTGCCATAATAACGCGGCAACATTGACTTTGCAGTCCAAAATAAAGTCCGAGAATAATGAAATCCGGCGGCTAGGAAGTTCTAATTAGCCGTGCTGGCTTAGAGTGAATGCCAGGCTTATCGCCCAGCTGCTGTCCAGTAAGTTTACTGTAGCCTTTACAGAGACTCTGGCCTTCCCATAATCCCCCCACTCACCCTCAGCCCGACCCAGACCGGATCAGGTAACACGGGTTCTCACCTTTGTGCTAAGAGAGTCATGGAAGTGCATCGTTTGCATCTGTTCCTATGGAGGAGTCACATTAAAAATAGACAAAGAGGTGTATAGAACAGAAGCAACAATAGGAGAATAACATTTTTTCGGATTGAAAGGCGCACTGTGGATGAGCGGGTCTATTCAGGTCCATTTCCGACTTTTGTTGTAGTTTCGCACGTTTCTCTTACGCTTAATACGTGACAAATCAACCAACGAACCCCCACAAATGTTATACCGTCGGAAAGGTCTCATTCTCGCCAACGGGGGTACTCACTAGTATACTATCGCTATCTTGTGGTCTACAAAACATTCTCATCCGTGGCTCAATAATGCAACAACAACGCTGGAAATGTGTCCCGTGAAAAACCGTCCGACTGGAACCCTCTGATAATTAAAATTCCGTGGGTGAATTATGTAAGCCCACTACAGTTTTTAGCGCTTTGATAGCTAGTTTACTGACAAAAATAGGTAAGAACTTTACGTTACTTTATATTAGAAATGGCAACGGCGGAGGATCAATGCCACATAACACGAAGATAGAGAGAAAGAAGAAGTTTATCGACTACGTTGTCTTCACAGACTACAATGGCGGAAGCGCGCAAATTTTCAGCGCTTATGCAGATTGCAAGTACAGAACAGCAGTTACCAGAGGGTAAGAATAGTTGGTTTTGCATAAAATTACGAAACAAAATGCCAGATGATGTCTGCTAATAGGTGTGTTATATGCACACCATAATAATACTCGTATGTTTAATGCCCCGACAATCCATCAAGCGGTGCGGCTTCCTAGCTCACCAAAGTTGTACTAAAAACATTTTGACAGATTTTTGTGCGTGTGTGTGCATGAAATTCTCTATATTCTCAGAACATTTCAAGCTTTGGTGTTGTTTACTGCCGTGTCTCTTATGTATGGCTGCCATCTACTGGTCACATTTATCATTACACCATGCACCAAAAAAAAATTGATTCAAGGTCGGTAAGCACAACAAAAATCATATATATATATATATATATAAATATAAATATAATAAAAGAAATACAATGAATTGATTTTTGTGGACTCCGACTTAAACAAGTTGAAAAACTTATTGGGGTGTTACCATTTAGTGGTCAATTGTACGGAATATGTACTGTACTGTGCAATCTACTAATAAAAGTATCAATCAATCAAAGCAAATATATTTAATAACCCAAATGATCAAAATTCAATGGTCAAATCAACGACAGAACCCAACATTGATTAAACTTTGTCAAATATCATAATGTTTCTGGTCATGTTTATCATTACACCATGCACCAAACAAAATTGATTCAAGGTCGGTAAGCACAACAAGACAAGAATTATGCCATACATTAGGCGCACCGGACTATAAGCGTACTTGCCAACCATGAGACCTCAGAATCGGGGAGATATTCAGAAATTCAGATATTTTTTTAATTAAATTTTTATGTGTATATATATATATATATATATATATATATATATATATATATATATATATATATATATATATATATATATAGGTGTGGGAAAAATCACAAGACTACTTCATCTCTACAGAACTGTTTCATGAGGGGTTCCCTCAATCATCAGGAGATTTTAATGGAAGCATTCACATACAATGGTTTATATATATATATATATATATATATATATATATATATATATATATATATATATATATATATATACATATATATATATAAATCCATCCATTTTCTACCGCTTATTCCCTTTTGGGGTTGCGGGGGGCGCTGGCGCCTATCTCAGCTACAATTTGGTGGAAGGCGGCGTACACCCTGGACAAGTCGCCACCTCATCACAGGGCCAACACAGATAGACAGACAACATTCACACACAAGGGACCATTTAGTGTTGCCAATCAACCTATTCCCAGGTGCATGTCTTTGGAGGTGGGAGGGGCCTATCCCCAGGTTCATGTCTTTGTAATAAAATAAATACAAAACGTATTTAATAACCAAATAACCAAAATTGAATGGTCGAATAAACGTCAGAACCCGACATTGATTAAACATCAAACAACATTTTGTTTCAACGTTGTATTCGTGTTGTAGAATATTGGTTGGGAAATGACCACATTTCAAAGGTCAAATCAACATCACAGCCTGTCGTTGATTAAACGTCGTCAAAAAGTGTGTTTTTTTCAACGTTACGTTTGAGTTGCTCAATATCAGAACCTAATTCCTCTGTTTTGATGTCTGGATGTATCCATTTTTGTGAGACTTGTAGCCTTTTAAGGACTAACTTGCATTCCAAGTCTTAATGCTGCAGGTATAAAGACTAAATACAAACTAGAAATGGGCGAATAACGTTGCAATCTTCCATCAGCATCTTCTTCAATGCAATATTTCGGGACATGAAGGCACTGAGCATGACACTAATGACCCGTTGCCCTGTGTGACCAATGAAAAATGGCCCTTGTTTGCTATCTTAATGGACTGTGTTGTTTGGCGTACAGGGCAGCACTGGGAAACGTCTGCCATACAATACCATTAGCCGTAATGTCCTAATGGAAAGAACAGGGAAGGACACGCTGATGATGCCTGTGCTCTTTCGCCTCGTCCCAGTCAAGGTCTCCTTCCCCCCCCCCCCCTGGTGTTCGGGCCAGACCGTCAACACGGACTAGAGCGAGCCCCGTGACCGACAGACCATTTTCACGGTGATTACTTCGCCTTCGTGCGTCAAAGGTCAGGCTGTCGCCAGACCATCACCGATACGTCAAGCCGGAGTCCCGATAACGCGGCGGCGCTTTGACGTAGCAGGAAAAAAAATCCGCTAAACGGAGCCCAGACTCCGGTTGCTCTGCGGCGAGCGTCACTAGAGTCTGGCTCGGATGGCCGAGCTTTGTGTGGCAGGCATGGCATCAAATACAAACGCCAGGAAATTATAATATTTTTCAGCGCCGGCTGATATATTTGATTACCGTTCTGACAAATCAGTCCATTACATGACTCAACCTGCTGCTGCTGCTGGGATGTGTGCCCAACGTACGATCAAGATCAAAAACATGTGCTTACAACCAGCAATTTGCTGCGAATACAAAGACAGCAATAATACTAGAACATTCCCGCTGACATTTTGATGGGCCTGGAACTCTGGCTTCTTATTACAGTGTCTCAATCTGTGAGTTTTAGCACAAAAAGAGCCACAGAGCTAGCCTAAAACAATAGCATGTTTACATAAAAATGCTAACGCCTAGCATTTGTGGTAATGATAGCTTGTTAACAGTCAGCATGTTTCATTTACCAAGTTACATGACTCTACGGTAAACGGTTTTGGTATATTTGTGAATAACGTCGCCATGTTCCGGATTTAGAGTACCCCTATTGCCACGAACGAGATCTTTCCGACGGTATAACATATGTGGGGGTTCGTTGGCCAGTTCGTCACGTATTAAGCGTAAAAGAGACGTGCTGAACTATAATAAAAGTACGAGCAACGAGAACATTTACGCGGGAATTTTGATGCTATCTGTGCCCTGGACTTCTAGCCGGGGGTCGCTGGAAGCCGCCTTACTTATTAGATGGTGCCGAGTGTCAGACTCTAAGGTAAACAGTTGTAAAATTGGCCCATTTTCACATGGTAACACGAAATGTTCCCAATTACGAGTACCCCTGCTGGCGCAAACGAGACCTTTCCGAGGGTATAACATATGTGGGGGCTTGTTAAGTAAAAAAGTTAGCATTTTAATTATAGCATGCTAACATTAGCATGCTAGCAGTAAACAAGTGTCAAATACTAAGTTATACTGTTGCAAAATTGGCCCATTTTTTTTTGTTTATTCGTGAATAAGGTTTAAGAAAACATTGAAAGGTGAAATAATTGAAAATGATAAAATATAGTAACAATTACTTTCATCCAATTGTTGTTGTTTTTTTTAAACGTTGATGTTCCAGGAAATATAATCTTCAGTGAAGGTTTAGGATAGGCAAATATAAGCTTTGGCTTCAGTCTATTCCTTTTTTGGTCATTCTTTTTCTTTTCTTTTGTGTGCAAATGTGTATAATTATTTACGTATAACATGTACTGTAAAACTGATCACACAAAATGGTTGATTGATTTGATTGATTTCATGACCGAAATAAACTTATTTCATTCATTCAATAGCGTCGCCATGGTAACACAAAATGTTCCCAATCCAAAGTACCCCTGCTGGCGCGAACGAGACCTTTCCGAGGGTATAACATATGTGGGGGCTTGTTAAGTAAAAAAGCTAGCATTTTAATGATAGCATGCTAACATTAGCATGCTAGCAGTAAACACGTGTCAAATACTAAGTTATACTGTTGCAAAATTGGCCAATTTTTATTTTTTTTTGTTTATTCATGAATAGCGTTGCCATGGTAGAGAAACAAAGAATGCAATTAGCTTAAAAAGCTAGCACTTTAATGACAGCATGCTAACATTAGCATGCTAGCAGTTAACAGGTGTCAAATACTAAGTTATACTGTTGCAAAATTGGCCCATTTTTTTTGTTTATTCGTGAATAAGGTTTAAGAAAACATTGAAAGGTGAAATAATTGAAAATGATAAAATATAGTAACAATTACTTTCATCCAATTGTTGTTTTTTTTAAACGTTGATGTTCCAGGCAATCTAATCTTCAGTGAAGGTTTAGGATAGGTAAATATAAGCTTTGGCTTCAGCCTATTCCTTTTTTGTTCATTCTTTTTCTTTTCTTTCGTGTGTAAATGTGTATAATTGTTTACGTATAACATGTACTGTAAAACTGATCACACAAAATGGTAGATTGATTTGATTGATTTCATGACCGAAATAAACTTATTTCATCCACTCAATAGCGTCGCCATGGTAACACAAAATGTTCCCGAATTAGAGTACCCCTATTGCCACGAACGAGATCTTTCCGAGGGTGTATAACATATGTGGGGGCTTGTTAAGTAAAAAAGTTAGCATTTTAATTATAGCATGCTAACATTAGCATGCTAGCAGTAAACAAATGTCAAATACTAAGTTATACTGTTGCAAAATTGGCCAATTGTTTTTTTTTTGTTTATTCATAAACAGCGTTGCCATGGTAGAGAAACAAAGAATGCAATTAGCTTAAAAAGCTAGCACTTTAATGACAGCATGCTAACATTAGCATGCTAGCAATTAACAAGTGTCAAATACAAAGTTATATTGTTGCAAAATTGGCCCATTTTTTTTTGGTATATTCGCGAATAAGGTTTAAGAAAACATTGAAAGGTGAAATAATTGAAAATGATAAAATATAGTAACAATTACTTTCATCCAATTGTTGTTGGTTTTTTTTAAACGTTGATGTTCCAGGAAATATAATCTTCAGTGAAGGTTTAGGATAGGCAAATATAAGCTTTGGCTTCAGCCTATTCCTTTTTTGGTCATTCTTTTTCTTTTCTTTCGTGTGTAAATGTGTATAATTGTTTACGTATAACATGTACTGTAAAACTGATCACACAAAATGGTTGATTGATTTGATTGATTTCATGTCCGAAATAAACTTATTTCAATCATTCAATAGCGTCGCCATGGTAACACAAAATGTTCCCAATCCAAAGTACCCCTATCGGCGCGAACGAGACCTTTCCGACGGTATAACATATGTGGGGGCTTGTTAAGTAAAAAAGTTAGCGTTTTAATGATAGCATGCTAACATTAGCATGCTAGCAGTAAAAAAGTGTCAAATACTAAGTTATACTGTTGCAAAATTGGCCAATTTTTATTTTTTTTTGTTTATTCATGAATAGCGTTGCCATGGTAGAGAAACAAAGAATGCAATTAGCTTAAAAAGCCAGTACTTTAATGACAGCATGCTAACATTAGCATGCTAGCAGTTAACAGGTGTCAAATACTAAGTTATACTGTTGCAAAATTGGCACATTTTTTTTTGTTTATTCGCGAATAAGGTTTAAGAAAACATTGAAAGGTGAAATAAATGAAAATGATAAAATGTAGTAACAATTACTTTCATCCCATTGTTTTTTTTTGTTTTTTTTAACGTTGATGTTCCAGGCAATCTAATCTTCAGTGAAGGTTTAGGATAGGCAAATATAAGCTTTGGCTTCAGCCTATTCCTTTTTTGGTCGTTCTTTTTCTTTTCTTTCGTGTGTAAATGTGTATAATTAATTGATTGATTTCATGACCGAAATAAACTTATTTCAATCATTCAATAGCGTCACCATGGTAACACAAAATGTCCCCGAATTAGAGTACCCCTATTGCCACGAACGAGATCTTTCCAACGGTATAACATATGTGGGGGTTCGTTGGCCAGATCATCACGTATTAAGCGTAAGAGAGACGTGCTGAACTATAATAAAATTATGAGCAACGAGAACATTTACGCGGGAATTTTGATGCTATCTGTGCCCTGGACTTCTAGCCGGGGGTCGCTGGAAGCCGCTTTACTTATTAGATGGTGCCGAGTGTCAGACTCTAAGGTAAACAGTTGTAAAATTGGCCCATTTTAACATGGTAACACAAAATGTTCCCAATCCAAAGTACCCCTATCGGCGCGAACGAGACCTTTCCGAGGGTATAACATATGTGGGGGCTCGTAATATCAATCAATCAATCAATGTTTACTTATATAGCCCTAAATCACTAGTGTCTCAAAGGGCTGCACAAACCACCACGACATCCTCGGTAGGCCCACATAAGGGCAAGGAAAACTCACACCCAGTGGGACGTCGGTGACAATGATGACTATGAGAACCTTGGAGAGGAGGAAAGCAATGGATGTCGAGCGGGTCTAACATGATACTGTGAAAGTTCAATCCATAATGGATCCAACACAGTCGCAAGAGTCCAGTCCAAAGCGGATCCAACACAGCAGCGAGAGTCCCGTTCACAGCGGAGCCAGCAGGAAACCATCCCAAGCGGAGGCGGATCAGCATCGCAGAGATGTCCCCAGCCGATACACAGGCAAGCAGTACATGGCCACCGGATCGGACCGGACCCCCTCCACAAGGGAGAGTGGGACATAGAAGAAAAAGAAAAGAAACGGCAGATCAACTGGTCTAAAAAGGGAGTCTAATTAAAGGCTAGAGCATACAAATGAGTTTTAAGGTGAGACTTAAATGCTTCTACTGAGGTGGCATCTCGAACTTTTCCCGGGAGGGCATTCCAGAGTACTGGAGCCCGAAATGAAAACGCTCTATAGCCCGCAGACTTTTTTTGGGCTTTGGGAATCACTAATAAGCCGGAGTCCTTTGAAGGCAGATTTCTTGCCGGGACATATGGTACAATACAATCGGCAAGATAGAATGGAGCTAGACCGTGTAGTATTTTATACGTAAGTAGTAACACCTTAAAGTCACATCTTAAGTGCACAGGAAGCCAGTGCAGGTGAGCCAGTATAGGTATATATGTATGTATATATGTATATAAAGGTATATACAGTACAGGTATATATGTATATAAAGGTATATACAGTATAGGTATATATGTATGTATATATGTATATAAAGGTATATACAGTATAGGTATATATGTATGTATATATGTATATAAAGGTATATACAGTATAGGTATATATGTATGTATATATGTATATAAAGGTACATACAGTATAGGTATATATGTATGTATATATGTATATAAAGGTATATACAGTACAGGCGTAATATGATCAAACTTTCTTGTTCTTGTCAAAAGTCTAGCAGCCGCATTTTGTACCAACTGTAATCTTTTAATGCTAGACATGGGGAGACCCCAAAATAATACGTTACAGTAGTCGAGGCGAGACGTAACAAACGCATGGATAATGATCTCAGCGTCTTTAGTGGACAGAATGGAGCGAATTTTAGCGATATTACGGAGATGAAAGAAGGCCGTTTTAGTAACGCTTTTAATGTGTGCCTCAAAGGAGAGAGTTGGGTCGAAGATAATACCCAGATTCTTTACCGTGTCGCCTTGTTTAATTGTTTGGTTGTCAAATGTTAGAGTTGTATTATTAAATAGAGTTCGGTGTCTAGCAGGACCGATAATCAGCATTTCCGTTTTTTTGGCGTTGAGTTGCAAAAAGTTAGCGGACATCCATTGTTTAATTTCATTAAGACACGCCTCCAGCTGACTACAAGCATTGCAGCAGACCCATAATAACAACTTTACAATATTTACATTTCTATTTACACCTTGCACGTCCCTCTTTCTCTCTTACTGATTGTTATTCACCGCCACTCATTTGCATTCTTTTTCATTCCCCCCTCCCCTTCCCGCCGAGTGACTCACCTTGGAAGAAGTAACGCACAGAGGGAATTAATCCTCTTGATTATGCATGATTTGAGTGGTGCGTCCTTGTTTTTCCTCTCTCCCAATTAACCAGCGTTCACAAAGCAGGTGGCGGCTGTCTTGCAGGTGACGACGGTGAAAATTGAGAAGGGACCGCAGATGTTAAATTGGTGCAAAACCCCCAAACTGGTGAAGTTGTCACCTTGTGTAAATAAAAACAGAAAGCAAAGACAAGATACTTAAGGTTCGAACTGTAAAACGTTGTTATTTTTGCAAATATCAGCTCAATAAAAGCTGGAACAAGTGGCAAAAAAGACTGAGACAGTTGAGGAATGCTCATCAAACACTTATTTGGAACATCGGGCAGGTGAACAGGCTGGTTGGGAACAGGTGAGGGCCGTGATTGGGTATGTAAGCAGCTTCCATGAAATGCTCAGTCATTCACAAACAAGGACGGGGCGAGGGTCACCACTTTGTGAACAAATACGTGAGCAAATTATTCATTAACAACATTTCTCAACGAGCTATTGCAAGGAATTTGGGGATTTCACCATCTACGGTCTGTAATATCATCAAAAGGTTCAGAAAATCTGGAGAAATCACTGCACGGCGCGAAAAACAACATTGGAATTGCCCTTGACTTTTGATCCCTCAGGCGGTACTGCATCAAAAACTGACATCAGTGTGTAAAAGATATCACCACGTGGGCTCCATACACTTCAGAAAACCACTGTCAATAACTACAGTTGGTCGCTACATGTGTAAGTTTAAGTTAATACTCTATTATGCAAAGCCAAAGCCATTTATCAACAACACCCAGAAATGCCGCCGGCTTCGCTGGGGCCCGAGCTCATCTAAGATGGACTGATGCAAAATGGGAAAGTGTTCTGTGGTCTGACGAGTCCAAATTTCAATTTTTTTTAGGAAACTGTGGCTGTTGTGTCATCCAGACTAAAGAGGAAAAGAACCATCCGGATTGTTATGGTTGCAAAGTTAAAAAGCCAGCATGTGTGATGGTATGGGGGTGCATTAGTGCCCAAGGCATGGGTAATTTACACATCTGTGAAGGCACCATTAATGCTGAAAGGTACATACAGCTTTTGGAGCAACATATGTTGTCATCCAAGCAACGTTATCATGGACGCCCCTGCTTATTTCAGCAAGACAATGCCAAGCCGCGTGTTACAACAGCGTGGCTTCATGGTAAAAGAGTGCGGGTACTAGACTGGCCTGCCTGTAGTCCAGACCTGTCTCCCATTGAAAATGTGTGGTGTATTATGAAGTCTAAAATACCACAATGGAGACCCCGGACTGTTGAACAATTTAATTAATCCCACATTATATTTATAGTAATTAATTTCTTATGCTGTTAAAAGTAATTAATCCCATATGATGTTGATTGTAATTAATCCCATATCATGTTGATATTAATTAATCCCATATGAAATAGTAATTAATAACATATTATGTTAATAGTAATTAATCCCATATGATGTTAATAGTAATTAATCCCATATGAAATAGTAATTAATCCCATATGATGTTGATATTAATTAATCCCATATGATGTTAATAATAATTAATCCTACATGATAATAATGGTAATTAATCCCATTGATGTTAATAGTAATTAAACCCATATGATGTTAATAGTAATTAATCCCATATGAAATAGTAATTAATCCCATATCATGTTGATATTAATTCATCCCATAAAAATAGTAATTAATCCCATATGATAATAGTAATTAATCCCATATGAAATAGTAATTAATCCCATATGATGTTGATATTAATTAATCCTACATGATAATAATGGTAATTAATCTCATTGATGTTAACAGTAATTAATCAAATTGATGTTAATAGTAATTAATCCCATATGATGTTGATATTAATTAATCCCATATGATGTTAATAATAATTAATCCTACATGATAAAAATGGTAATTAGTCCCATTGATGTTAATAGTAATTAATCCCATATCATGTTGATATTAATTAATCTCATAAAACATAGTAATTAATCCCATATGAAATAGTAATTAATCCCATATGATGTTGATATTAATTCATCCCATAAAACATAGTAATTAATCCCATATGATAATAGTAATTAATCCCATATGAAATAGTAATTAATCCCATATGATGTTGATATTAATTAATCCCATATGATGTTAATAATAATTAATCCTACATGATAATAATGGTAATTAATGCCATTGATGTTAATAGTAATTAATCCCATATGATATTAATAGTAATTAATCCCATTTATGTTAATAGTAATTAATCAAATTGATGTTAATAGTAATTAATCCCATACAAAATAGTAATTAATCGTCAAATTTGCCAAATTGTTTTCTAATGGGATGAAATGGAATGATGTTTAGCATTAATGTAAAACAAATGAAACATGTTTAAACAATATTTATTGTTCTAGCTGAATTGAAACGGTGCAATCTGGATCAGAACTGATTTCTCCTGCAATGCCTCCGATCCTGCATACCTCATAGAAAAATGGATCGGATCCAGATTGAATCTGAATAAAGAGCAGCTTTCGACTCGACGTGCACTCCTTCTTAAAATTTGTGTCGTCTGTTTGTGCAAAACAGCACCTCAATGTCCATTAAAAAGGACATCTGGTGTGAGACTGCACACACAGTGAGGACTGTTCTGATCACACTTGCCTCGCCACATTGTGATCGGACTCACTGAGTGGTGGTTAGCGGGGGGAAAAAAACAAAAAATAGACTGGACCCCCTGCTGAGGAGGACGTCAGAACATCAGTGGCGGACATGTTGAGGTCAACGCTGTGGGCTGTTCTCACCTCAATTAGATGTTTTTGTTCAGCGCAGGAGAGAACAGTGTCCGCCTCCATGAGGTAAACAACACATGAACGTGTAGCACAGCATTTATGTCAGTCGATCAATCAATACTCTCCTGTCTGCAGACACTCAATTGTGAGATCCCAGACCAGATACGCCGTGACAGTTAAATTACACAAGCTCAAATTGAAGTCTGCTCTGGGATTTATCTACAGTATCTATCAATATATATATATATATATATATATGTATAGTGGAGAGGCGGAGCCTGCGAACGAGCAGTGGGTGAGGGCACGCTTTAGCCCGGCCAAAAATGGCGGCGAGGAGGCGGAGAATGCGGCCGAGCAGAGAGGCGGGGCGTGCCGGTAGCGACGCCACAGTCAAGTGCAGGTGCATGGATCGCGCACCGGTACACAATTAACATTTCTCCTCATGCTGTATAAAAGGGGAGAAGGAGGAGAGATGGGGGCAGAAGAAGGAGGAGAGCTCCCAGCAGCAGCGACCGAGGAGCAAAAACAAGGAGCAGACGAGGACGACGACGACGACGGCGGCTGAAAAGCGGACCGTGAGCGAGCAGCTGAAAAGCCATCCGACCTGAAGACAAAGGTTTATTGCAAAGTAAACAAGAGTCAAACTTGCTAAAAAGTAATGTCCTTCCTGGGTGGTCCATTGAACCCGCACCACAGCAGGAGACAGTCCCAATATATATACCCCCTGGGAGGTGAGGGGGGAGCAGTGGGCAGCAGTGGTGGCCGCGCCCGGGAATAATTACTATATGACACCTGGGAAGTGAACACGCTCTCAGGTGAGTACCTCTTGAAGCCCATTGAGAGAATGCCAAAAGTGTGCAAAGCAGTGATCAAAGCAAACGGGTGGCTATTTTGAAGAGATTATATAATATAAAACATGTTTTGGGTATTTCATCTTTTTTTGCTAAGTGCATAACGCCACGTGTAATTATTCATATT
>NC_084619.1:74971082-74973582 GCF_033978795.1 Nerophis ophidion
AGTGACAATGCTGACTATGAGAAACCTTGGAGAGGACCTCAGAAGTGGGCGACCCCCACCCCCATCTAGGGGACCGAAAGCAATGGATGTGGAGCGGGTCTAACATGGTACTGTGAAAGTTCAATCCATAGTGGCTCCAACACAGCTGCAAGAGTTCAGTTCAAAGCGGATCCAAGACAGCAGCGAGAGTCCCGTCCACAGGAAACCATCTCAAGCGGAGGCGGATCAGCAGCGTAGAGATGTCCCCAACCGATACACAGGCGAGTGGTCCATCCTGGGTCTCGACTCTGGACAGCCAGTACTTCATTCATGGTCATCGGACCGGACCCCCTCCACAAGGGAGGGGGGGACATAGGAGAAAAAGAAAAGAAGCGGCAGATCAACTGGTCTAAAAAGGAGGTCTATTTAAAGGCTAGAGTATACAGATGAGTTTTAAGGTGAGACTTAAATGCTTCTACTGAGGTAGCATCTCGAACTGTTGGTGAAGATGACGGTGAAGCTTTACTATGGAACAGAGCGGTCAAGCGAACACGGTTGGATTGGACCACACACACAAAGTCCAGTGTATTATGCAGCCATCATTTCGAAAGATCGTGTTTCGAAGAGGGTCTCTTGCGAAGGGCAGAGATGGGCATCGCCACCACCCATTGACTGGTGATGAAGAAAGGTGCGGGGCCGACCTTCAGGTTGTAAAGGTACGACTATATAATCTCACTAAAACACTAGAAACACAATAAGCAGATAAGGGGTTTTCCAGAATTATCCCAGTAAATGTGTCTAATAACATCTAAATCACTCCCACTGTATGGTGTTTATTTTCTTTTCTAGTCCTTCACTCTCACTTTCCTCATCCACGAATCTTTCACCCTCGCTCAAATTAATGGGGAAATCGTCGCTTTCTCGGTCCGAATCGCTCTCGCTGCTGGTGGCCATGATTGTAAACAATGTGGGGATGTGAGGAGCTCCACAACCCGTGACATCACGCGCACATCGTCTGCTACTTCCGGTACAGGCAAGGATTTTTTATTAGCGACCAAAAGTTGCCAACTTTATCGTGGATGTTCTCTACTAAATCCTTTCAGCAAAAATATGGGGAAATGATGAAGTATGAGACATAGAATGGAGCTGCTATCCCCGTTTAAATAATAAAATCTCATTTCAGTAGGCCTTTAATGTTGTGCATGAATACACAAAGGTGAGTTTTGTTGATGTTTTTGACTCGTGTGGAGTGCTAATCAGACATATTTAGTGCCTGCAAACTAATCGATACTAACATGCTACTTAGGCTAGCTATATGTACATATTGCATCATCATGCCTCATTTGTTGTTATATTTGAGCTCATTTAGTTTCCTTTAAGTCTTCTTTATTCAATTTAGATCTCATGACACACTATCTGTATGTAATATGGCTTTTCATTTTTTTGTGGCTCCAGACAGATTTGCATAGCTCGGTTGGGAGAGCGTCTGTACCAGCAACTTGAGGGTTGCAGGTTCGATTCCCGCTTCCGCCATCCTAGTCACTGCCGTTGTGTCCTTGGGCAAGACACTTTACCCACCTGCTCCCAGTGCCACCCACACTGGTTTAAATGTAACTTAGATATTGGGTTTCACTATGTAAAGCGCTTTGAGTCACTAGAGAAAAGCGCTATATAAATATAATTCACTTCACTTCTTGTATTTTTGGTCCAATATGGCTCTTTGGGACGGCGTGATGGGGGTCCCTTGTTCAATCCCCGCCTAGTACCAACCTCATCACGTCCGTTATGTCCTGAGCAAGACACTTCACCCTTGCTCCTGATGGGTGCTGGTTAGCGCCTTGCATGGCAGCTCCCTCCATCAGTGTGTGAATGTGTGTGTGAATGTGGAAGTAGTGTCAAAGAGCTTTGAGTACTTTGAAGGTAGAAAAGCGCTATACAAGCACAACCCATTTATATTTCATTATGTTAGATCCACTATGGACTGGACTCTCACTATTATGTTAGATCCACTATGGACTGGACTCTCACTATTATGTTAGATCCACTATGGACTGGACTCTCACTATTATGTTAGATCCACTATGGACTGGACTCTCACACTATTATGTTAGATCCACTATGGACTGGACTCTCACTATTATGTTAAATCCACTATGGACTGGACTTTCAGTATTATGTTAGATCCACTATGGACTGGACTCTCACTATTATGTTAGATCCACT
Organism: Nerophis ophidion; assembly: GCF_033978795.1. Taxonomy (NCBI): domain Eukaryota; kingdom Metazoa; phylum Chordata; class Actinopteri; order Syngnathiformes; family Syngnathidae; genus Nerophis; species Nerophis ophidion. Next base: position 74,973,285 of record NC_084619.1, read on the forward strand.
ATGGACTGGACTCTCACACTATTATGTTAGATCCACTATGGACTGGACTCTCACTACTATGTTAGATCCACTATGGACTGGACTCTCACACTATTATGTTAAATCCACTATGGACTGGACTCTCACACTATTATGTTAGATCCACTATGGACTGGACTCTCACTACTATGTTAGATCCACTATGGACTGGACTCTCACACTATTATGTTAGATCCACTATGGACTGGACTCTCACTACTATGTTAGATCCACTATGGACTGGACTCTCACACTATTATGTTAAATCCACTATGGACTG